>NC_136000.1:25357548-25435048 GCF_048128805.1 Centroberyx gerrardi
AATCATAATTGGCCGGTTTGCATATTCGCCACATATTCGTAATCATCATTCATTTATGCAAATCTGCAGCGGGCGATAGGCTCCGGGGAGACGGAGGGGTCAGGACTGAACCCCAACCTGTTGGTGGCAAAGAGATTGAATTAGGGCTTTATTTAGATTTATGCAGATGTTAACAGTAATGATATACAGCGGAGACACAGCGTCCTTCTCTGTCTCGGTGAACGTTAACACACCTAGTTGCAACACGCTGTCCTACTGTTCAGAAGCCAGACTGAAACGCCGTCCTGTGACTGTGTGTTTAAAACACAAGGCCTCATTTGTATTGCAACCTAAATGGAACATTCGCCCCTAAACAGGATTCATATATTCATGTTATTCCTAATTGTGGACACTACAATGACACTGAGTCCTGCTTCCTCTGACTGAAGACTTTGTCCCGCATGGCTCTCGCAGTTATTACTTCAGTTTGTCTCACTGAATAATGAATGAACCGAAGCTGCCATTGTTTTGCTGTGTCATGACTGAGTGTGAGAGATTTGCCTAGTCTTTTTTAGGTTTTATTTGATCTTTTTCAAACTATGTAGGGAAAATCCACACTAAAATTCACATGCTAGATTCAGGTCACAGTCTAGATCTACTCAGTCTAGATTTGCGAACATGAGCAAGTCCGTCTCACAGCAAGAAACAAGAGATATAGGCATGCTTGGGGATATGGGTGCTGCTGGAACACAGGTGTTTTGGGAGGCACCTTCAAGAAAGACATGGGACGGCTGTGACAAAGAGGTTGGGGTTGGCTCTGGATTACAGCTACATGTCTAGAGTATTAATGTAAATAATAGGGGAATATAACCTACACTGATGGACAATGTTATGTACAGCAGCAGCCTGTGGATGCCATAGTTGGTCTCTGTTGTAATTGATTGTCCTTATTGGAGAATAAGTATCCACATCGGAGCTACAATGGCCAACTTTCTGGCTTCACTGTAGCCAAATTAATCAGTTTGCTGGGGCTTGATGCCAACTTTGCGGCCATATTGTCGTCACCCAGAGGGATATTATTGGGATATGGCTACATTTTCTAATTCATAACAGCACTGTGTCTCTCTCTGCCTCACTCAGTACATTAATACACCTGGCTGCTACATCATTTCAGTGATTATCTTATTATTGAAGTTGAGTAAAACTAGTTATCCAACAAATACATGCTGACATTTGGACGGCATACACCGATTTGCGAGGCAAATGTTCCCAGGATGCGTTTCTGTTCAATTATGGATAAAGTCCTGCCATTTAGTTGTATTGAGAATTGTGTTGGACCTGCACTCCCCTACATAATCAACAGCAAACCTTTTTGAAGGTGTCCTACTTCAAAGAAAGGAGCTTCACACTTTACACTTCCACTAAACGCTTTGAAGTGATCATTTGTTTTGTTATTTTGAGTCCAACGCATACTTAAAGAAGCACTTTGAGAAGAGTCTTCAGCTCCTTGTTCCTCTCACACCAAATACTGGCCATACACTTGCGTTCCAACAGGAGAGGTTGGCTCAAAACAAGTTGCATTTTTTCATCACGTCTACCTTCGCTTTGGTGAACTAAACACCAAGCTGTTTTTTTTGGTCTGGACGCAGGCGTGAGTAAGGCACCCAAAATATCTGTGCACAACCCTGGTGAGAGGAGGTGAAGTGTGGAACGTATGATCTATTTGCTATTTACAGGTTTCTATCACACCTCTGTATCAACTGAGGAAGAGAAGATATGAAGAGTGAGAAATTAAATTCGATTTTTCTACACTGGTTTCCAGTACATTTTCACTTGTTTCAGGAATTTTCTAGAAACAAGATGTTAGTATCTTGAAACAAGGCAGAATGAGGCGTAATACCCCTGAAATGGGGAAGACAATCCACAGAGCAATGCACTTGCTGCTGTCAAAGTGTATTTATAATGCAGGAGTTCGCTGCATTGGTCTTAAGTGCAATATACTGTATATATTGTATATAATGTAAGGCAAAATTCTTGAAACAAGTTTATTTGCGTTGGAAATGTGAAAATATCGCACCCCAGCAGATTGGCAGATTTTTTCACTTCTTTTAAAGCTGCAATAAGCACATTTTTGGACCACTAGAGGGTGACAAACAGCAACACATTTGTAAATAACACACAGCAAAGCCACTGCACCATGCATACACCACTGCACCACACCGTGCATAAAGGCTAATAGCTAAGCTACACGTACCTGTGGAGAAGTGTCACCAGTTACCAGTCTCGCTTTGCCATATTTCATGTGAAGAGGTAGGTAGCAAGTTTACTAGTTTAACAAGTTTACTATTTTCAGGAATGGGAGGGGGAGAGCAGCAAAAATGAAAAGCTACTGAAGGACATTCTGGAGCAGAATTTGACAACAAGCTTTAGAAAAGAGGTGAAAACAGCAACACAGCTGCTGCTGTGTGGATATTGGTTTATATCATTATGTCTCAATGAACTCTCCACATAGCACAGTTAGTTTCAGGATTGGTTTGATATCTATAAGGTCTGATATCGCTTATTACAGGTTTAAGAAAAATAAGATTTTAAGATTCAATACTAGATTAAATTAATTGTTGCAATGGATATTTTTCAGTGTACTTTTTAATTTGTGTTTGTTTCTTTTCTTTATCAATAATAGGTAGCACAATGCATTTCCTGGATAGAATGTGTGGTTAAAGATATCTACTGTTCTAGTTTCATTAAAATAGCTTAATTTTAAAGCAATTTTAAATGTGTTTTGGAGGGAGTGACAGAGAGAGATAGGAGGAAAAGATGATAGCAGGTGAAAGGGTGGGAGAGAGCAATGGAGTGAGAGAAAAAGGGGATGTGAGTGCTGAAGAGAGAGAAAGGAAGAGCAAGACGAGGGCAGATGGTAAGTAGGCGTGTAATTCTGTCACACACACACACACACACACACTTTCCCTCTCACTCTCTCACCCCTGCTGTTCCCTCCTCTCTCTTTCACTCCTCAGTACTAAATTATGTTTACATTTGTATATATGTACAGAATTTCTGCCGATTACCTCCTTCACACTTACATACACATGTACACACACACACATATGCACAAATACGCACCATTTTCCAGCACTCAATTAGTTCCGCCTGGCCAGAGTCCGCCTTACGGCAAGCAACACAGACCAATAATATGCTGGTGTAGAGCTCGTATTTGTGTGTGTGTGTGTGTGTGTCTGTGTGTGTGCATGCATACAGGCACACAACAGTATATTTTTGCATGCATTCATACATGCCTGTGTACATGTCTTCTAAGAATGCATATGCGATCCTTGTGTGTTTGTGTGTGTGTGTTTGTATGTGGACGTGTGAGAGCGTGTGTGTGTATATAACTAGAAGCTTTAGTGATAATTACTGTCCAAGGCATGCTTAAAGGTTAGGCTTCAAAACAGTATTCAATATGTCAAATAAACACATGGCTCAGTGAACAGCTAGAAAACAGGGTGAGAGGAGGAGAGAGAGAGAGAGAGAGAGAGAGAGAGAGAAGGGCAGAGAGGAGAAGGAAGGGAAGGTAAAGAAAGTTGGAACAGGGGCAATTGGGGAAATCAGGACAGAGGGAGAGAGAGAGACAGAAGAAAATAAAGACAGAGTGTGAGTGATATCTCTTGTTGCTTTGTGTAATTCTGAGGATGTAATAATCCACATTTTCATATAAATACATGCCTGTTTTGCTACTCTGCCACTGAATGATATAGCACAATAGTGATTCAACCTATGAAATACACCCCTATACCCACAAAAGCTTTTACATTTGCTGTTCTAAACACCCGGTGTCTGGTAGGTCTTTCCTCTGGTGCACAGCAAGTGATGCGTTTTACGTTTCCAGCAGCAGCTACAGCAGTTTGTTTGGAATAAACAGAAGAAGAACTGGGTAGTTAGCATGAGCAGTGATAGCCACCATGGCTGAACAGACAAAGAAAAGAGAAACTCAACAGAAAATCCAAGGAGAAAGACGTCACAGTACTGGACACACTGTTTGAAAGTCAAGAAGGAACAGAATGTCCTCACAAGTACAGCACAGAGACAGGGTTTGTGTGTATGCAAAGTATCAGTGATCCATGTGAATGCCTGTGTCTGTGCCATCATGTGGAGGTGTGTGTGTGTGTGTGTGTGTGTGTGTGTGTGTGCTACATGCCTCTGGGTCAGTGTGACACAGTGATCATGGACTCTCTGATTAAGGCTGGTTTCTGTCAACTCACATCACCGTCCTTAATACCACATTCATCAACACTGATAAATGACAGCTTAGCACCAAAGATGTCACCAAAATAGAATAAAATAATAAAAAAAATTGAAATCAGAGGAGGAGAGTGTCGAACGAGTCAGGTTTTTTCTTCCACACCTACATACACACTCCAACACAATTAGGCTGCATTTACATAGGAAGACACAACATTATACCCTCTTAGGCAAATATAAGATTTTTTCATGGCTGCCTAAAGAAAGAAAGAAATAGATTCTGTGTGGTGTCTCGCTCTGAGAACATCAGATCTATTCCACAAGGAGTGAAAATCAGACAGTATTTTGAGAAAATCCTCCATAGGTTGGCCTGAAACATTTCACAATGCATTTGACATGAAGACATTTTGTGTATGTAAGCTGGACGTGTCTGAAGCCAGACACACACAGACGCAGGTATCGATTTTGAGGCGGTTGCTGCAGCGATACTCACATAATATTAATTATGAAGAAGTTAAGAGTCAGGCAGCTGCACAGGGAAGCAGTGAGAGAGAGAGGGAGAGGGAGGGAAAGTGTGTGGGAGACAAAGGGAGGTGAAACAGACCGTCTGCACCCACAAACACACATACTTACACACACACATACACATGTACTTATACACAACTGTATATGGAAGTACAGGTATGATGAATCCATTGAGAAGTGACCTTGGTCTAGATAAAGAGACATGAATGAGTATATAGGAGCAGGCAGGAGTGTGCATATGTGTGTGTGTGTGTGTGTTGGGTGGGAATGTGGTGATGGAGAGTGTATGGAGAGAATGTATTTCTCTATCTAAGCGAAGAGTTTTATAGGATAGGTATCACCACAAATTGGCAGATGGGATTATTTGTCCTTGCTCAAGGGAACATTGGCAACATTGGGCCACTGTTCTATCAGTATTGTCAATACTGGGAATCAAACCGACAACCTTTCAATTACAAGGCCGCTAACTAGCTGCCACTCAGCTTCTATAGACAGACTAGTTTATGTATTGGCAAGAACTTTGTCTATTCCTGCGTGCATTGTCCTTGTGTGTGTGTTTGTGTCTGTGTATACAACGTACTTGTGTGTGAAAACATGCCGAGAGAATCATAGGTCATGCACCCAGGGAGGATGAGTAAGCATCCTGAGTGCGATTTTGTGTGTGTGTGTGTGTGTGTTTATGACCGGTACAGGGAGTTAAGTGAGAACAGAAAGATCCCCTCTAATCCCCACGCCTCCGCTGTCTGTACCTGACAGTGTGTGTTTGGGATGGGTCAGGGCAAGTGTGTGTGCGTGTGTGTGTGTGTGTGTGTGACCAGGCAGAAACCACTGACTGTCCTGGAGGCTACAACTACATTTTTTGCAAGGTCCAAGGTAAACTTTATTACACCTTCAGGGAAATTCTGTTGGTCATGTGAGATTAAAATTCAAAGACAACACAGTAAAAGGCTTATTTATGGTTCTGCGTCATAGTGTTACCAGGTGTGTATGGTGGTGTGAGCATTTACAGTTCTGCGTTGGTAATTAGGCACGTAGACCACCAAAACATTACGTGGCAGAGTTGTGTTAACACAGAAGTAATAACAGAAGTAGTAGTAGTGTTAGTAGTAGTACTGAGGATAGAACCAGTGAGACGCACCTTCATGATCAAAGTGACATTATACTGTATGTGATACATTATATTTTGATATATTTTGTGAACCAGTTTTACAACATTGCTTATCTTTTGATATTTCAGGCCAATAATAACTGAATTGAACTGAATCAAACTGATTTATAGTGACCCCAGCACAGCCATTTCCAATATTTTCTACCATATGTTTGCTTACATAGAGACTGAGCAATGTGTCAAGGCAATTAATTGACAAGTACTTATCAGGAGGGGGCGCCACAGAGCATGGGCAGATGAACTCGAGGATGAAGAGCAAGAGAAAAACAAAGAGAACAAAATAGACTGAGAGGATGGGAGGGAGGAGCAGCGACTCAGGATGATGCTGAGTGACCATCTGTTGACGTTATTCTCCTCTTCACCCTGCTTTGTCTCTGTTAGAATCACTCTCTCTCTGCATCCCGCTCCCCTCAATCTCACACACACACACACTTTGTCTCTTCTATTCTCCCTCTCTCCCTGATCTCTCACCTCTTTTCTTATCCTCTCTCCTCGTTGTTTCTCTCTCTATCTTTCTCCCAAGTCACTACATCTCTGTGTAAACACTAGTTCTGTTTAATGCTAAGAAGAAAAGCATACAGTGCGTTCCAGCATATGCCATCACTATCCACGTGTGTGCTTGCATGCCACTTAACTTATTCACTTGCACAGAACATTTACCTGCATTGAGCAAGCAGCCACATGTATCCAAGGGGACATTCATGTGTCTGTCTGTCCCTGTATGTGTGATATCTGTGTTTTCCATATTCTATTAGACCCAGCTGTCCCATTGGAGAAGAAATCCTGCTTTGCTAGTACTCATAGGGAAAAGGCTTTTAGGGCTACGATTACCATGATGTCAAAATTTAGCGTGAGGGTTAAGGTTTGTCATGTAATGGTGGTGGTTAAACCTGGGGAATATATGTAAGTCAATAGAGGAACAGAATGTCCTCACAAGTACAGCGCCAAAACAGGGTTGGTGTGTATGCAAAGCAGCAGCTACAGCAGTTTGTTTGGAATGAATAGAAGAAGAACTGGGTAGTGAGCATGAGCAGTGATAGCCACCATGGCTGAACCGACAAAGAGAAGAGAAACTCAAACTGCATCAACAGAAAATCCAAGGAGAAAGACGTCACAGTACTGGACACACTGTTTGAAAGTCAATAAGGAACAGAATGTCCTCACAAGTACAGCACAAAGACAGGGTTTGTGTGTGTATGCAAAGTATCAGTGATCCATGTGAATGCCTGTGTCTGTGCCATCATGTGGAGGTGTGTGTGTGTGTGTGCGCGTGTGTGCTACATGCCTCTGGGTCAGTGTGACAGAGTGATCATGGTCTGTCTGATTAACGCTGGTTTCTGTCAGCTCACATCACCGTCCTGAACACCACATTCATCAGCTATGCTGCACTAGGTCACTGGTTCCCAATTAGTTGTACACCGCAAACCAGATTTGACCTCAGCCCTCAAGTCATGGCCTATCTTAGAAAAAGGAAGGATCTTAATGATGAGAATCAATCGAGAAAACATGTAGGGTTCAGTGAATTTATTTTATATGATGATGTTACGATGTGTGGCTGTAACTTCTGGCAAAAAAGGAAAAAGAGTTTAATCATATTCACTGATTTCAAGGCCGACACTAAGCAGGGATGTAGTGGAGGATAAACTCAACTAAACTCGTCTTTACCCCCCTTTTAGGCTGATGTAAATCTCTATGATCTAATCTCATAGTATATATCATACTTAGTAGTATACATACCAAGTAGTATCAAACTGATGTTAGTTATGTGAAGATAGGGTCTTTGAAGGAAGAAACATACATTAATGTTTTTATGAAAATCTAATCTATTTCTGTTTCCCCCATGCTGTGTTCAGCGACTGGAGTCCAGTTAGGACCATTTACTCACTTTTTCATTTACCACAACATCACTTACTGTAACCATTTGTCACTGCACCCATAAGCAAATAACCAAACAAAAAACAGATTATTATTATCACATTAGAGCCATGCTCTACCCATTGAACTTCACAGGGTTATGGAACATTAAGGGCAGTTTATAGTACAACGATTCATGATCGCCCGATGCACATCGCTACAAAGTCACCAACATTCCATCATTGCTCAACTTTGATTTCGGACGCTGTCGCTCATAAAAAGTATAAACACTAGAGTGATTATAGAACGCATCGCAGAGGTTCAGTCATTTGCTCTCATCTAGTTACTTTACTTTGTTACTATAGTTCTTAATAGCAACTAGTTACTTTACTAAGTTAGTCTTTATTAAAAGTAACTCAGTCGAGTGCTTTCAAGTTACCCGCTTAAAAACTTCACAACCTTTATGTCTTCTGGTGATGTTCTCACTAGTAGGCTATAGAAATCATCACCGAGTACACCGCTGTTATCTACTTATCTGTTATCTACTTAACAAGCAGCTTTCATTTATTCGGGGTCTGATCGTCTTTATGGTAAACTAGTATGATCACAGAGGCAGCCTTGATTAATCATGTCTGGTCTAAAAAATAAACAGCGGATAGCACTCACAACACATTGGCAAGTGCTTTCAGTTCTCAGATGTACAGGTAACAATAATGTTCTTACCCTTTTCTGTCAGTCAGTCTATCAGTTCAAAGTAATGCAAATATTCCCAGGTTGTGAAGTTTATTGATGTGTCCGTTCTGAAAGCGAGTCGGAGCCTACAGCCTCCACTGCGTGTCAACCAGCTGCTGCAGTCTGCTTTTAATAACGCCATGTAACAAAATATATATATTTTTAATTGCACTAATTGAAAATTTAACCATTTCAAAGGAAAATAATAATAATACAGTTTGTAAACCAGTCTACAGAATAGCCTAATGTACCTACATGTTATGTAACTGCTTTTGCAATGTTATTTTTCACTCTTTCTTTTTAAATATGAAGTTTCATTCAAGTAAATATATTGTCTTTATCCAGGTCTAGATAAATAGCATAAATTGTTTCCTCAGTGTAAGTTTTATTCTACAGTCTATTACAAAAGTACAGTCTTCCAGAGCTGTTGATTACCGTTTAATTTGAGCTCAGAGAATTAATCGACGTTAGGATAAGAGAGTTCCATAATGTTGTCATGACAACTGAGCCAGCGATGGGGTCAAAGTTCAATCCAATTTAAGTCTCAGCGATGGGCGCAACGACCATCGCAACGACGACAGATCACCTGTCGCTGGAAGTATAAACAACATGTCATTGTGACCGACGATAGAATATGATCATCGCCGGTGGTGACGATCATAAATCGCTGTACTATAAACTGCCCTACACATATCACCGTCTATAGGAGATGAAGAAGTGAACAGGGAGCCGATGTCTCTCTGTATGTATGTCTGTTTTTCCAATAAATAAAAAAAAAAAAGATAAAATGAGCAGGAAGGTTCATTATAGCTCACAGCATATGGGCCTGTCAAAAGATGATGAGAAAGTGATGATTATACATACAGAGAGAAAGAGAAGGGCAGACAGACAGAAAGAGAGAATAAGTGAGATGCAGAGATTTAGAAAGAGAGAGTGAGTGGAACAGATACATTTAGAGCTGAAGAGGAGAAAGGAGAGGAGGAGGAAAGGAGATAAAGATATAGTGAAAATGACAGATAAACGGAGAGGGGAAGAGAGCAGAGAGAGACTGCTAATTATTAACAGCAACAGCAAGACAGACCGGGCCCGAGGTAAGAAAAGGACAAAGACAGAGAGAGAGAGAGAGAAATCTAGGGAAAGGAGAGAGAAAAAGGAAGAAACAGAGAGAGAGAGAAGATGATGACAGACAGACAAATAGACATAGAAACAGAGAAAACGAGAAATAAGGAAATAATAGAGACAGAAAAAGTGGAGGAGAAATTGAAAATGAGAGAGGGCTAGAGAGAAGTGTGATGGAAGTGGACAGGTAGAGACAGAGAGAAAGAGGGAGAGGCAGGGAAGAGAGAAGAGGAGAGGGGATGAGACAGTGAGACGTTGACATTTACCTTCCATATTCTTCAGTAAACAAAGAACGGGAGGGATGAACAGAAGAGAGATAGAGACGGGGAAAGGGTGAATGAATATGTGACTGTTACGGTGTAGCTGTGTAAATATTGGATGTATGTGTTACCCCCAACCTCCGTCCTGCAGTAGCCAGCATCCCACTGTCCGCCCCCCACAAGTGGAACAGTCCTGAGATCAGAAGAACGAACGAAGAACGAGATGGCATCTTATCGCTAGCGTTAACGTGTTTAACTCGTTGGAACACTCGGAACACACTACTTGTGATTACCACTAGGAGGTTGACGTGAGCGTTTTATTTCAGTCAGCAGCTCCTGTTCATGGTACATCCGATATGACGTGATCACGGCATAAGTTCCCGTTCACCTGACCTCATCTGGGTATGAAACATCTCCCCATCGTCTTCACTGTGGTTGTGATCAGTTGGGGCTGGCTTTGATCACTGCCAAGGGCCCTACACATTGGTTGTTCCCAAAACATACTTGACATAGTAATTTACTGTAAGAGGAAGGCAAAATAAATTCACAAAATTCGTTGCACCTGAGATCTAGGCTATTTTCCATTCCAAAGGGGTCGTCCCTAAACCTTCCACCTATTACCTGATGCCCAGGGCTCTGTTGTGGTCCATTGTCAGGCAGAATTCTACCATGGGCGTGCCGTCCAAGCAAAACGTGATGACAACAATACAAGCACCAACGCACAAATCTCTCCTTGGTCAAAACAACCATGGCCTCTGCAGCGGATATCAATGTTGCAATTGTTGTGAAAAGACTTTCATTTACACGGATAAAGCCTCTAAAACAGAACAACTTTGTGCATTAAAAGATTTCTTGAAGGCAGATATGTTTTTGGTGCTCTTCTCACTGGACTCGGGGAAAGTTTAATAAATCAATGTCCAAACTCCACCAAGTGCGAGCACAACTCGCTCAAAAAATCCTCCTTAGGTGCACGGCCAAAGATTAATAAACGAAGAAAGAAAAGCCAGCACTCATAATATCCTTTTGTCTTTTAATTAAATAGGCAGCTATCATCTATCTACTAAAGCGAGGAATCTCTGTCTGTGAGTGAGTGAGTGTGTGTGTCCTTCGCATATCTCGAGAACCGTTCATCCAATCTACTTCACACTTGGCGGGTGTATTGCTGGGGACCCAAAACGTGCAGTATTGGATTTGGTGCAATTTGGACACGCGACACGTTCAATATTACTAAACTTTGACTAAACAAGTGAACAGCGCTCTGTGCAGCAGCGGGGCGAACGGGCACTGCACTAGAGCACAAACGACGGACGCGTTTCAGCAATAAGCCATCATCAGCGTTGTGTTGCTCAAAGCGAAAGTGACACTTAAATACATATATGCATACAGTTCAATTAATTATTCAATCAATATGAAAAATACATGATCAAAAAGTCACTGTCAAAGAGAAATCAATGTACCATTTTCCCCCACTCAGTACGGATTAATACCAGGAATACACAATCCACAGCATAAACATATGAATAATTAATTGAACTGTATGCATATATGTATTTAAGTGTCACTTCCGCTTTGAGCAACACAACGCTGATGATGGCTTATTGCTGAAACGCGTCCGTCGTTTGTGCTCTATAGCTGCCCATTTAATTAAAAGACAAAAGGACATTATGAGTGCTGGCTTTTCTTTCTTCAAAGTTTAATAAATCAACTGGCCCCTCTGGTACTGAGGGAAATGTGTCTAGAGAATCCAGTTATCAATGGTTGTATCTCCCTGATCACATTGATGGAGGATCAAATAAAAGAAGCTGCCAGGTTTGGTGAAACAGGGATGCAACTTGGTATGCACAGTGACAGTGATATATTTAACGGTTGCTGCTGGCCTGTCTCTGGCAGTCCTGAGGCATGGATAATCAACGAAAAGTCTAGGAACATGTTGGGGTCCAAGATCTAGACTGGCTGGTTGGTGTTGTTGTGGAAGTCCACATGGCTTACACCTATTTCACTATATAATATGTTGTTAGCTTAAACAATAAGCTTAAATGTAAGTTTGGGGTAAGGGTTGTTGATGGTGACCGAGTAGACGTCCCTGCGCCAGATTCGGATGTTCACCCAAGCATTCTTTCTGTGTTTATTCTGTGTATTTTGTTTGCTACTTTTCATTATCAGCATTTAATGATTGTTTGCCCCATTGACTGGCTGACCCCTCCTTTTTTCTTCCTAATGAGGTTTTTGTGGGAGTTTTTCCTTGTTCTCATTGAGGGTCTAAGGTTTGGGGAAGACGCTTTACAACATCAAAATGCTTCAAAATGTGGACGTTGTGAAGCCCTTGAGACTATAACTGTGATTAAGGGCTATACAAATAAGCTTGACTTGAATGCAGCAAAAACCTGTTGTTTCTTTTTCAGATTCAGATTTATTTTCGCCAGGTAAATATGCACATACAAGGAATTTAGCTTGGTACGTTGGTGCGAAATCCTGTGCAGTAACATCATCTGTGGCATGTTTTTTTTTTCTTTTTACAACACAAAAATTTGATCCAATCACAATGTGGACAGAATGCAGGCAATGAGAATGCATATCAATTCCAGGGTGTTATTGGATTGTTAATTATCCATATAGCATATCCAGATGCAGATCGCATTTCAATATCAGGTGTAAATGAGGTCTTGGTGTATTTGGCCATTTAAGTGATTATGGTTCTGAAGTCCTGGTATGTGACTCTTTCGCCTATCTGTGTGCATGTGTGCCTGCATGTCTGGCATATGTCAGTTAAGTCTGTATAAGTATGTGCGCATTTGTGTGCAAGAGAGTGCATAT
The DNA here is from genome assembly GCF_048128805.1 of Centroberyx gerrardi. Taxonomy (NCBI): domain Eukaryota; kingdom Metazoa; phylum Chordata; class Actinopteri; order Beryciformes; family Berycidae; genus Centroberyx; species Centroberyx gerrardi. Next base: position 25,370,239 of record NC_136000.1, read on the forward strand.
GCGCAACTTCTTGTGTAAGAGTTTGCGTCTGTGTGTGTGTTACACTGTCTGCATGTGTGAGTGTATACATGTGCATCTGTGTGTGTATGTGTTGTTTACCCTCATAGGAGAGGTGACTAGTCACTGATTCAGCAGAAATGCCCAGCGTGGGATGAACTCTCTCAGCGGTCATACAGAAATATATACACACATGCATAAACAGACACGTACACACACACACACACACTCTGTCACACTTTCTCTCACACACACAGAGCAGACACTCAACTACCTCTTGCAACGCAAATCAGCAGCGCATAACTGCTATAACCACAATTACATCACTCCTTTTGTATATTTCTCCGCTCCTTTTCCCTGTCTCCATCCTTTGCTCCAATTGCTTTCACTCTGTCTCTAAATTCCCATCATACATCTAGCCAGAATGGCCTGAGGCTAACTAGAATCTCCCACTGTGCGTCTGTGTGTGAATGCATGCGGCTAATATGACTCCACATGTGTTTCTGTGCTTTCTTGAATGTGTGTGTGTGTTTGCTAGGGCAAATGTGTGCACGTGTGCTCATGCGTGTGAGTGTGCATCCACATTCATGGAAACCCAAATCTGTATGTCTGTACTACTCTGTGTTGATGTGTGTGTGTGCGCTCGCATGAAAGTGTGTGTTGTGTGCTTGATCTAGCAGGGTTCTGCGTGAATGTCATGCTAGTCAATGGGCTTACGCTTGTTAGCCTTTGATCTTGTAACAGCGAATACACAAGCCTCACATGTTCTCTCTCCTGTTCTTTCTCATTTTCTGAGGCTTTTACGGCAGCTGCTTTGACATTACCTGCTGCACAGTTGCAATCAAACACAGATGATCTTGTCTTCCTTTTCAACAGTACCTGCCAGACTGTTCTTGACTGTCGATCCTTATGAGGTCAAACACAATGTATTACCATGGCTCAGTGAGAACACCTGGGCCTAAAAGAGAGAGTGTAGGAGAGGTGAATGTAAATGGAGGGCAAAAAGATTACATTACTGTTGTGACATTTTAAAAGACCTCATGAGCAAATCAGAGAGCAGTTAAAGATGCTTTCTTCACTGGTCTCATATCCAAGAATTGTCATAATCCAAGAGTTCTGGTCACTGAAATAGACTCTGTCATCAGCCTCTCTCCCAGCCCATGGCCCTAGAGCCACCCAAGATTTTTAATATTGTTTACCAAAAAAGGTTGAGCATGTAAGATTTCAGATCATTCCGCATTGGAGTCATATCTCTCAATATTGGAACATTTGATTGCAGTAGTAGGAGCAACCACTCCTTAAAAAGACAAGCATAGACTCTTCAAATCCCAGAAACTAGGCCTATCTCCAAGTTTCAGGTTTTTTTATTTTTTTTTTATCCAATCTGGTTTTAGAGCAGTGCATAATACATAGACATTTAACAGAATGGTTGACTCCAAAATGAAAATTGTGTCATTTTCTACTCACCCTCACGTCAGTTGAAACACTGGTGAAGTTCATATGTCAATACAACACACAGCGAATGTGCTAGCGCAGCTCTGCAGCAGCCTCCTGCACAACAACCGGAGTGAATGGAGACAGTTTCTTAAGACTTCCATAAAGGGCAAAAGTAACCATAAAATTACTCCAAACAGCATAATCCAAGTGATCTGAAGCCAAACGATTGCACAGTGGGTCCATAAGGTGGGTCCAGAGTTTCAACTGACATGAGGGTGAATAGATAATGACCAGATTTTCATTTTTGGGTGAACTATTCCTTTAATTAATACATGACCTTTTAACAGCGTATTTGGGTTAAAGTTGGATTTTATTCCTTAGTGCAGTCTTTCACACTGTATACCATACAATTTTAATGGACCACCTCAAATTTGAGGTTGGCATCAAGGACACAGCACTTAATTGGTTCAGCTCATGCCTCTCAAATAGAACTTTCTCTGTCGCTATAGGAAACTCCTCTTCAACACCAATTACGTGTGGAGTTGGTCAAGGTTCATTTTTTACCCATTAACACGCTCCCACTTGACTCTATCATCCATAAAAACAACATTTCTTTCCATTGCTATGCTGACAACACACAGATAGGCTGTCTAACTCTGAAGCCCAGTGATTTGAAAAGCCACTCTAAAGGAATGGCTCAGAGACATAAAATGCTGGATGTCACACTTTGTTTTGCAGCTAATGAAAACAATTCATAGTTTATTATTTAATTAGTATGACCTCCAAGCACTGTTTGATCTGATTCATAATGACATAGGCACTCTGTCAGCCAACATGAAGCCTGTAATGACAATCATTTTTGATGCTGACATAAGCTTTGAACAGGTAATGAGAGTGATACAGTCTTGCTTTTACAGTTGAGACCAAATCCCAAAATTAAGCCATTTTTAACATTCATGCTTTTATATCCTCATGTTTAGACTGCTATAACTCTTCATTCTGGCATCAATCAAAAGTCTCTTTCATGTCTCCAGCTTGTTCAAAATGCAGCAGCTAGGATTATAACTGGTGCAAACAGACATGTCTTTAAAGATTTTACTTTATTTTACATTTAGGTCTGGCTCCAAGCTATATCATGTAAGACAGTGTGCAGCCTCAGATCCTCAGGCAGCTAGGACTCTTCGGGTTGTTCCCAAATTTAGGTTTAAGATTAAGTCCTAGTCTACACTAAAATTTGAAAATGGTGATTTTGTGTCTAAAGTTTCCCTTCCACGCGTTTTCGAAAAGTCCCCTGTCCACAGTGAACTGCCGAAAACGCATAATGCCACCATGGGCATGCACAGGCCACTTGGGCTGGCCACTTTCCGCCACCGGCATTTTTAACAGCTTGTTGTTTACAAGTTAGCAAGTTACGTTTCTGAAAAAATGCCTAAATCAAAAAGTGAAAAAGCGGTTATAGTAGAGTTGTTCTTCTCTACTTCGTGTTGTGTGAGCAAGTTTGGGGCGGCTCTCCAGCTGCAACCAGCATTTCTTGAGGCACTGAAACAGCCGATACAGCCTGGATGGATCACATGACAACAATTTGCATGTTTTCGAAAAGCCCCACAACACGAAACCAGCATTTCAAATTTATCCACTTGGGAAAGCGTTTGTTTTCGGTGGTCGAAAACGCTGTCTTAGTGTGGATGGAAGGTCAAAGCGGAGAAATAAAGATGCTTTTTCAAATTTACCCGGATTAGTGTGGACTATGCCTAAAGGTGGCCCCAAGGCTTTGTTGCACCCTGCCTGAGGAGCTCAGGCTTAGATAATCAGTATGTAGATGTTTGCCTTTATTTGATAGGTAAAGCACTTATTAGACTATTTTTTTTTATTATAATTGTTATTCCCCTGTAAGATGAGATGGGTTTGGCTAATATATCTTATTTCTCAGCATTGTACAAATCTCTGCACAGCTGCTGTTTTGTGTTTTCTGTCCACAAGCAATCTCACTAGCGGGAGCATCTGCTGGTAAAATACAAAGGCTTTAGGCCAAAACACACACACACACCCACACAAACACACACACACACACACACACACACAGTGCTCAGCCCTGAGGCTGCACCTGTTCTCCTCAGTAGGGAGGTTAAGGTAAAGTGTCCCCTCACTTCTCAGAGAGCTGTTTTTTGGCCAATTTTTATTTTTTCCTGTGTATGTATTTTCTGGCCATCTCTCTTTCCTTGTGCCCCCCTTGTCTTCCTCTCCTTCCCATACCTGTTTGTTTCTCTTTCGCCCCCGCTTTTCTCTTTTCTCTCTCCTCCACAGGTGGTCAAACAGCTGGGCAGAGTAGCAAACTATTCTGATCCAGACAAGCACCTGGACAACACAAGTCACAGAAACAACACAAACCAGACAGAGGACAGACAAAGGCTGACGACTGTGTTATAGCTGTGCAGTAAACAATTAAAACATCACATTTTCAGAAAACAGTGGCTATTAAATAATAATAATACTGATACTAAAAATACTAATACATCCTCTTTATGAAAAGATCCAAAAATTAAACACAGAAGATTTGGTGAGAAACACAAAATGCTACACACAGCACCTTTAAGCTATTAATCTGCATATATTTGCCTGTATATAGATGTTACTGCATTGCACAAGTTGATATTGTCAGCAATGGTTCCCTCATATGAAGCTGAGGTGAGGCCCAGCCTAGCCTTAAACCCACTTAAACCCCACAGACATCAAGTCAAATTAGTACATCTATTGTGTTAAACAGATGATGATGAATTTCCCCTGATGTCAAGAGGGAAGAGAAAACACATTTCTAGACTTTTGATAAGTCTTTTTCTGGTGAAGATAAACCCACTTCAGGATGACATAGATCACACAAATTCAGCCATAAATTTAAGAAAAATTCCACCCTCAGATCTGTGGTGTTCAATATATTCCAGGAGCTAAGTGTTGTAATTTACCTTTTTGTTGTATCCACTTTCCCTCAACCTGCCTCGTCTACTTCTTCTTCAGTTTGTGATTTCCTACATTTTCGAGAAGAATTTTAGTCAACCCCCACAGAAGTTGCTTTAACGTCTTGTATCCAGCTGGGCTTTACAGGAGAAAGCGATAATGATAACGACAGTAACGGAGATCAAGAGTTTCCAGCCGAGAAAATATCACACCCCTTACACAACATGTAAGGTGGCTGCGTTGCAGTAGGGTCTATTGAGGCTTGTCAGTGGAACCTGACATTTACCCTTTCTGTATCAGATAGTTGAACATTTTTCACCTATTAAACACCACTGTAGTGGTGTTGGAAGCATCCCAAGGTGACGTCATGTTGTCCCCAGTGTACCCATGCAACTGTATTGTATTTTATTGGTGTATACATTTGTAAACCTGTTTGAATACTGTAGACTGACAGTGAATGCGTGAATGATCGTCGTCCAAATTTTGCAGGAAAAAAGCGATATATTTGCATTTGCTAACATTATGTTAAGACATAAGAATCATGAAAACTGTTAAAAGAACATGACATGTTTCTTTATCTATTCACCCTATCTATTCAATAACTCTTTGATGCCTTCTGTTATAATTAATAAAGTGACTACCTGGTCTAAACTTGCAATATTTTGACAACAGCTGTACCTTAAGCAGTTGTCATTATTGTGTGAACGGAGAGTTAAGTGTCAGGCAAATTTAGAATCCGCATCAAAAAAGTGGAACAGTTGTTATTTCCTTCTTGTTTTGATCACTTGTGCTTGCCAGCTGGGTCTGAGGAGGACTGTGATGAAGCCATTGCAGGAGATGAAGACTCTACCTCCGATGCACCTGTTGGTACTGTGTTTCCATTCATACCCTCTCATCGTATATTTAGTCATTTTATTCCCATTCGTCACCATCTTCCAAGTTAAAACACTAATTGAAAACCAGGGATCCAAAATGATAGACTGACTGCTGTGCCATCTGCTGCTGCTCCTCTGATGAAACCTACTGTATTTTCTCTGGCATTTATGGTTGATTATAGGATGTCTGTCACCGCTCAAAGACAACACAGGTTGTGTGTGGGTGGGGAAAGGAAATATTAATTACAGCTCATACATCAACTCAACTTTGGCAGGTTCTGATACCCATAAGTAAGGCTCTGTGTACCACAGACTGTACTTTTGGCATTTCCTGCAAATCTCATTCATATTTTCCATGAGGATTTTGGGCTACACACCAAATGGCGGAAATGCTAACTTTACAGCCTACAAAATTAAGTCAGATTTCACCTCTCTATTACTTTGGAGGAGATCTCTTTAAGAAAAGTGTGACACACCTGATGTTATAGTTAAAGGAGATTACATTTTTGGCTAATTTCTTACATTTGTCATCCCTTTACTGTTAATTCTGACAGTTTTTACATGCATGCATCACGATTAAAGAAATACCTCTCAGGCTGAATGAGACTGACTGAGAAGCCGGCAATCATGTTTTGCAAAGTTGCATCAGAACGGCAATAAACTTTTACATTTGAAAAAAAGTTCCATTCATATCAATAATATTTCATATTAATGCGCACATTCGGGGACACTGCGAGAGCCGAGACAGCAGGGCGGCATCTTACTTCACCTATCTGCTTCTCTGATTTCTGTTTTCTGCTTCAAAATAAGACGTTCAGCCAATAGCTAACATTCAGCTAACGTTACATTAGGACCCGCCTCTTCTCAATCACAACCCATTCAGCAGCCAGCAGACAAACCAGAGCAAGATGCTTCCACCATGCAGCTACAGTATAGTCCGTAAAATGAAATGGTAATTAAAGCATGATTGTACACAATTTCAGCTTAAAATTGCCACCCTCTTCTATACAGGGAGTAACTTTTAGTATGTAGACAGCGTTTGTTTACATATAACATATATATAATGTGACAAAAAAGCACTGGAAAACAATCTATAGTTATAAAGTATATATAGTCTATAAGAAGGGAATGCAGGAATTGAGCAAAAACGCTGGAATTGTCCTTTAACTACTGTAAGCAGACCTTGAACAAGGGTTAATTGATGTAGTTTAACATGCTGTTTTCATCTTTCCTCAGTTTAGAAGACACCTAAGACAAGAGGAGAATTAAAAACATCCAGCACATCATTTCCCCTGATTTATCATGAACTACACTCCGAGCTCCTACCATGCATCCCAATGAGCTTGTGCCTTTGAATGAGTCCATTTCTATGTGTCTGCGGGTGTCTATCGTATCGTTAGTCTGTCTTCTGTATGAGTACATGCGGCTGTATGTGTGTGTATGTATGCCTAATGCCTAAGGTGTGTGTGTGTGTGGCCAGAGGTTAATTTAGCCCAGTAGTGAAGAGCCCTTGATAAAGAGCAGCCTGATCCCTGTTTAATTACCTCCTGTCTACATTTCATTGGCATACACACGCACATACACTGGGTCATAGGTGTGTGATGTGTGTGAGTGTGATGAATATAGAGTTTGGTGCCGCAGAGGGACGCACACAAAACACGTCAGCACACTCAGTGGTTTTTATGTGCGTGTGTGTGAAAGCACTGACATTTACCCATGTATATGTCTATGTGTGTGTGTGTGTGGGGCACCAGAGGGCAAACGCTGAGAAAGAAAGAGAGAAGCTCAGGTGTGTAGAGAGAGATGGACAGCAGGTGGGAAATGTGAACAAGTGAGTGTGTGTGTCGAGGAAGGAGGGTTGGAGAGAAAGACATACGGGGGAGGATGGAAGAGATGGAAAGTTTCCAGCAAAAGGGGAAAAGAGCAAGAGAGGAAGAGTGAGAGAGGGATGGTGAGTAATGAACGGGGCGCCCCTGCCGTGCTCACACACAGGGAGACAACTGTGATGGAGCGCTAATAAAGCGCGCACACACACACACACACACACACACACACACACACACACACACACATGTGAATGTGTGAATTTACACATTTCTGTAATGACATTTTATGCCGTTCTCTATTGATGGTGCATAATGTAATGTGTAATTTATTGATAATATACTGTACAGTGGAATCTCTCATACCATTTCAGCTGAGCCCACAAATACAACACATGCATAAACAGGTGGGGATGCACACACACACACACACACACACACACACACACACACACACACACACACATTTACTAACTCATAAGCACACACAAAAACAGACACTCATATACACACACTCTTCCCTAAAAAGATACGCACATACACAACACAAATGCATACAAACAGACACGCATAGATACTCTCAAACACACACACACACACACACACACACACGTCAGCCCTCATAACAGCCCCTCCACTCTGAGTCTGTCGCTGACGGCAGGACCAAAATAACGTTAATTTAATTAGGCCTAATAAAACGGCTGAGTGCAGCAATCAGCGCCCCATTACTGGGATTGGAAACGCCACCAGAATTAAATGACTACACGGGGATGTGTATTAAAAAGCTAATAACATAATTACACACACAACAGCTCGTCTTGTCTCTGCTAAACAATGCTGGCAGAATGCTAATGGTCGTCCCAGGCAGCATATTCCCTCCCTCTCTCTCTCTCTCTCTTTCCTCTCCTCATCCCCATCCCTCTGTTTCTCTCCCCATCTTCTCTCTCTCTCTCTATTAAAAGCTGATAATGATAAATACAGCTAACCGATAAAGCACCCAGAGTCCTATGATACTACTGCAGGGTATTAAAACAGCATGTTTCAGGAACACTGAATGATCACTCCTTTTTTCTGTCTGTTACAATCTAATTACACTACAGCAGATACAAGGGAGTTGTAAATCGAAGGTTCACCAGTGTTGTTTTTAATAATTAACAAATATTCTGATGAATAATAATAATCACAGCATCAAGAGTATACATCTTCCAAACAGTGAGCTCATGATATTTATTCATTATTGATTATCATTAGTGACAATCGTTAAAGAGTCTTTGATGTTAATTTATGCTCCATGTAAGATTGTTATTTAATGTGAGCCAGTCAGATGAATTGCTGTAAAGACTGGGGATGTTCCCGAATCCGAATACCATATTCGGCAAAGCATGTTTGACACAAATATTTTTTTCCTTCTGGATTTTTTCACTATTACTCGGATGTTTCAATAATATGCCTATAGTCATGGAGAAAACATACTGAACTGAAGAGAACTTCTTCCTTTCCATTTTGACTGGAGACAGTTGCTTACATGTTCAGTTTGCTCTGAGAATTGTTGCCAACCAATTGCTTCTAATGGATGCACATATATTTTGTCAAAATAAACCTGTTGTACAATGAGAACATTGGTACCAGTTTCACCTCAGTGCCTCCACTGTAAGTTTTTCCCCAGTGATACTGCAATGCTTTAGTTTATTCTATGATCTATTGATGCAGTATTGGCGTTAATTGTGCTTCATACAGAAACACAAAGAGAAAACCTGGCAACCTTGGTTGTAAAATTATTAAATTAGACATTTACTGCAACAAAACAAAATGCTCTCTATTGAAAGTTCTTTCACTATTGTTGTTGTCTGGCTCAGTTTCAACCTACAGAAACAGTAGATGAATAAGTGGTTGTTTGACACAAATAGTTTCAAAATAAACCATGGCCACAACAACTACATCATGTTTATTATTATTATTGTTAATAAAGTCATGCATCGACTGGTAACCTTTTGTGTTGCAAGAAGGTCAATTTCCTCATTTTTGAGATGTTAACGAGTGCCATTGAATAAATATACATATATGCTAAATCATAAAATGAATAAGGAACCTGAATTAAATATCCTGCAATTTCCATTACACTTTATTCCTTTCACTGCTGCTTTTTGCAGTCTGAAATGTAGTTTCCATGGCAATATTATAAGGATATTCATAAGCAGGATATGAAGATGCATATAAACACATTATCCCAAATAAAATCTCAACAGGGCTATGAGCAATTATCCTAAATATTGTGTGCATCTGAGCACACTTATTGTTGAATCTGGAGTTTGATGGAGTTGCCCCCACTCCTCATTTCAATCTCTCCCCCTTCACTCTTTTCTCTGTCTCAAAGTTTCCAGAGTCAGCGAGTTTTTTCTAGCAGGACAAGACAGTCTTAGGCTGGAGACACACTAGAGGATTATCAGGACGATTTACACCAGATTTGTCCATCATGACAAGCGGGGGAGGGGATGCTAATCGGAGGCTTGGTCAGGACCGATGATCAGCAAAGATTATCTGGTGGTGTGACAGATTTACACATTCAATCTTAACCGCAGTGATCGACTCGCGGACTGATCTAACTCGCCCGGAAAGAACGACACACCAGCTTACACGTATGTGACAAACATGCCGGGTCCTGTAGTGTGTTGGAATCACACATTCATCCCAAGAGTGGAGACCGCCATGCGTATATTTTGAGCGAGGTAGAGCGCAAGCTGGAATCTCGGTAGGCTACAGAAACATATTTTCACCTTTCCAGATGGAGTTTTAAATGGTGTAGATAGATTTATTAATGACATGAATAATGTGCTAAGTTAATGCTTTAGGTCTTAACATCATTCAAAGCAGCTTCTTTTGAATATGTAAATAACACAATATAATTTTTCTAACCTTTTGGATATTATCTGCCATGCCTGTGACTTTTTGGCCAGGTTACGATATGTTTTTAATGTGGAATTATACTCCTTGGTGCTCCGGCGCCTACAAAACTTCCGCCTCCTGTAAATGTCGGAATGCCATTGGACGCGCCTGGCAAAAAATCAAGGTGGTGCGCGCCGCTTTCGGCTGCGCAACTGTTTAGGAGAGCGCTGCCGCGTCCCTCATTGAAAACAATGGCCTTGCTCTGCGCAATGCCGCGATAGCATGTTTGGTGTGAAAGCCCGGTGAGGCAGAAGTGTTAGATTAAAAAGTTAAACTAAGGATGATAATGCGTACTTGTTTGAAGTCCTTACAATTTGGAAACTCCTGTCATACAATGAATGCAAGTTACTAGCCTTGTTAACATTACCCTTTATCTGATGAAGCCTCACCTTCAGCTCTACTGAAAACTCACGCGTCTCTCCAGCCACGGCTGTTTTTTTTTCAGTGAGAGACAAAGAAATCTGTGAAAGCCATTGTTGTGTGTGTGAGGATATGCATTTTGAAAATCTGTAAACATACAACAACAGCAAAATGTCTCGCATCATAATATCTCTTGCTCTCTATAGCCCGTTTTATGTTGAATACATAATATTACCTAGACTAACTTTTCTGGTAAATTTAGCATGTTTTTCATCTAATACAAAACATTTAACACTTACTGTAAGTCGTGTTTGATCCGTTAATGAAAGTGCTTTGTTTAATGTTACTGGGTTTTATCATTACCAGAGAAACTTTTCTATCATCTCATTCACATTACAACTAAATGCAAACATTCGCTAACATTTACTGAAAACGCTGCATGTGTTAAAGGTGTTTCTCACTGTCTCTTCACTGTCTCTCCATCCCCCTCTCTCTCTTTCTGTCAGTTGCTCTCTCTATCACTCTCACCATTTTCCTCTTCCTCCCTTCTTTTCTCTGTCCTTGAGCGGAAAATGGAGAGGTAGGCAGCAGTGAAGAGAAGCAGATATTGGTTTGACACTAACATCTTTTTGTTAGTGCCAAACCCATTCAACTGTGTATGTGTGTGTGTGTGTTTGTGTGTGTGTGCAAGTGAATGGGTGTGTGTGAGCTTGTCGGCGAGCAAGCACGTGTCTCTGTGTATGTGTCGTGCGTGTATATGTGTGTATACCTGTGTGTGTGCTTGTACGTCCATAAATGTGTGTCTGTATTGAGTATCTGTGTGTGTGTGTGTGTGTATTTGTGTTCATGAAAAACTCAGTGAGCTGACTCAAGGCTGCAGCTGCTTATGAAACTGGTGAACTATGGCAGATTTCGATGAACATAAATGAACATGTGAACAACAGAGAGAAAAGAGTGATTGATGGCGCGGTAACGGTTGCTAGGCAATTTCAATAACCTTGATCGGTGGATGTGGCTTTTACAACAAGCAGCTAGAGTCATTTGCACTGCTTACAAAGTTATCTTGCAAATATTAGTCTGTATACAGATTGCATGATACCCTCTATGATTTGTATGGGCGCAACAGCTCTTTTGTAATCGTATAATACACCCCAAGATAAATTCCTTCACAATACCATCATGTCACCAATGGCAAACCCCTTCACAACCAAACAATACATTTTATTATACCCTCACAAATCACTTTCCATGTGCAAATATAGCTGGTAAGGGCAGAGACTCCAGTCTGGATTGCAGATAATCACCTCTGTCCTAAAGATTGTTTCTGCACATTAAAATTGAAGATTCTGATCAATTAACTAGCTAACTAATTTTGACACTTTTGATGTAATTAATATGTATTTTGAGGTGTGAAGTGTGCTGTAAAGTTTAACAATGGAGGAGATTAATTGAAGTGGCTCCCTCCATGTGATCTAGTTAGCCAGAAATTGTTCCTGATTTAACACTTATCAGCCTACTACTGTATGCTGTATGGAAACACATTTGCAGAAAAAATGATGATATACGCTTAGCAAATGCTTCAGTTTCATTGCACAACAGTTTAAAAGTGGCTTTGGACTTTTTGAAATGTCGTCTGTTAAATATCCGTCCACTGCGACCTCCCAGAAATGTCACACCCACTCCCATGTACAAAGTTTGCATAAAATTCACTTGACATGGATTGGCTTGACTAGAAAGACAGCTGTTGTCTCCTCTCTCTCTCTGTGTAGAGTATGTCTCCCAGCTTATCATTGTGTTGGACATTCAATGGAGAGCAATCATCTGTGGTTGCTGGTGTGTCCTCAATCTCTGTCTCTTCCTCTCTTCCAAACACACTCAAACTGTCTCTCCCTCTCTCTCTCTCTCTCTCTCCCTCCTCTCTGTGCAATCATCTAGTGCTGTTAGTCTACCTTCAGGCTATTTTACTCCAGAAGACAGACAACAGGCGAGATGTTAGTGCTCTCCCAGGACACACTCACCCTCTCATTCTCTCTCTCCCTCACACACACACACACACACACACACACACACACACACACACACACACTCCCAGGACAGCGCTTTAGACACCAGCCCACTCTCAGTGCTCTCACAGGACACATCTGGTTGTCCTGACACTGCTAAATACAGCTCTTCATCTTGGAGCACACACACACACACACACACACACACACACACACACAGCAGGAAGACCATCAACCCTCACATACATGCACACTTTGTCTTTGTTCCCATTGCCCCCTTACCTTCCCTCCTTCCCTCTATTTCAACCCCCAGCCAACAGACACACCCATAAGGCTGTTGTAACACACACACACACACACCAACAACCTCCGTAACATCTCTCTTCAGCCAATCACGGTGATTTATGGGAGCTGCATCACGCTCTGCTGAAGTTACCTCTGTCTCTCTCTCTCTCATTCTCTTTCCCACACTTTCTCTCTGTCGTACCAGTTTTCCCTCAGTCTCCCTCTTTTTCCCCAACTCTATCTGCGCCTCGATCTTTCTCTCTAAATCTCCATCCCCAATTCCCACTTTCAGTGTCTCTCTCGTGTCTCTTTCTCTCTCTTCCTAGCCCTCTATCCATCTCTTTTCTCTCTTGTTCCCTCCCTGCCTGTCTCTCTCCCTCCCCCTTCCTCCCTCTCTCTGTTCTCCCAGTTGGTTATTAATGGTTTTAATTTACAGAGAGGAAGGACCTTGGTGCCCACAGAGGCATCCCCTCTGCCCCCAGTGTGTGTGTGTGTGTGTGTGTGTGTGTGTGTGTGAGAGAGACTCCCATGCTCATCCCTGTGTAACCAAGCAGCCATAATGCTTTGTCTTCTTTAACTGTGCTGTTCCTTCAAGGTATCCCACATCCTTCTCTCTCCGTCTCCACCTCCAATTTTTCCCCTTAAACCATCGCTCTTCACAATCTCTTTCCCTTTCTTTGCCCAGCTTTTTCCTTCTTTCTCCTCATCCGTCTTTCTCACTTTCTTCCTCCCATCTCCCCTCCCCAATGTACAGTATATGGTGTCTCCACAGTCTAGTACCTGCAACAGCATTTATTGAACTTCGGCCCGGGAAGTGGTGCTTCTCCCTGAGATGTTGCTTAGCTGTCGATGGGCTGGTTGGTTGACAAAGATGCAAGCTGCATAATTTTAGGGTCTAAATACTTGCTCCATAAATACAGGGAACAAGCACTGATAACATTTGTTTTGTCCACCCTACTTACATTATTGTACCCTGTAATTATTATACCACATCTACCTTATAAATCTCTCATAATTACAAAATTGTTACCCGGACTTCTTGTTTTGTTACCCTGTAACTACAGCATTGTTATTTTATTAGTACCCCATAATTACTAGTTACACCATAATCAGCAGACTGTAAAATAAAGCGTTACCATAATAATGTATATATATATATATATATATATATATATATATATATATATATATATTTTTTTTTTTTACAGAAAACAAGTGGTAGAAGCAAAATAGACTCTCAGTGGAAAAAACAGCCACATTTAGAAAAAATATTGATTATATTGTTTTCTTTACTAGAGGTAAAGAAAATGTTAAAGGCCAACGTATATTTATTAATTCCATTACACTATCACTGCTTTAGGCTACAGGTTACCCATAACTGCAGGAATAAAGGTGTGTTTTGAAGAAATGTGCAAAGACACTATAACAGTAGTGTGCATTCAGTTGTTCAACTGTGTAAAGTGGATAGGAAGATGACAGGAGTTCAGAAGTGGACTGCAGGTGAGAGGGCAGTCAAGCAGGGCTTTGGCTCATCTCCTTCTGTCTGGCAGGTCTGTTGGAGCAGCGTCTCTGCTGTTGCAGCCATGTTGTCAGCAGATTTCTTGTTCTTCCTCCGGAATATGCAGGATAGCCAAGAAAAGAAGACACGCTTCTTCTTCTTTGGTTTTGTCGACAGGCTGTCTTTGGCACTGGAGCTCTGAGGTCCTGTAGGTTTGACCAGTTGGACGGGTGAAAGTGTGTTTTCCAGGGTCAGACCGGACAGATCCTTGGTGTCCTTTACAGTTTCAACCACAAGGCTTGGTGGAGCTTTGACCTCAACCTGGATGGCTGGAGCCTGGGACTCCTGAAGCAGGTTGGTTGATCCTTCCTGAAGCAGGTGAATCAGAGTGTATTCAGCAAGAGAGACGGGGAAAGCCTCCTCTGAGGTGGAGATATTGTCAGGTCCAGCAGAGAGGACAGTGACTTTTGTTCCCTCACAACATTCAGGTTGATGCAGGACGGTGACGGAGCTTTCAGCAGCGGCCTCAGTCTGTGCACAAGAGCTGAACGTTTCCGTCTTGGTGATAAAAGGACATTGTTCTTCCTCCTTCTCCAAGTCCTGGAGGAACAGCATCAGTTTAGAATCAGCTTTGACGATTGGCTCCCATTCATCAAGATGATCTTGAGTAGGGGCATGGTGTGCAGCGCAGGCAGCCATGAATGTAGAACTCACTGTTGAGGAAGCATTCATGTGCTTTTCACCAAGTTCCTCCTCCTCCAGGAGGACTGAGAGGAACTGCATCAGGTGAGAATCAGTGCTGCTGACAACAGGTTCCCATTTGTCAAGCTGATCCAGAGTCGGCCCATTCTGTGGGGAGCAGTCAACTGCAAATCTAGAGAGATGTGATGAAGCGTAGAGGAGCTCCTCACCAAATCCCTCCTTCTCCAAGTCAAAGTGGGATTTGACCAGTGGCTCCCACTCATCCAGGCAGTCCAGAGTGGATCCACAGGGTGAGCAGCAGTCAGCCACAAATCCAGATGTGTCACTTGGGGGAGCATAGAGGTATCTCTTTCCAACTGCCTCCAGGTGGTAGTCATCGTCAAAACCATTGGGAGTCAACATGCTTCATTACAGCTTCATCTTAAGCCTTTCATCATAGTTCTGTTTCAACAACAAATCTAACTGTGAATTTACAATGTAAATCAAACTAAGGAAGAACTGGACACAAATGCAAATCTTTCAACACAAACAACTAGTCTATCCTGACTGTCTGTCTCTTATTTGTCTGTTCAGCAAAAACCTCAGTATCTTTTCCTGTTAAATAATAAAATTATAAATACATGTGGCTTACCAGGATGGAAATCACTCTCCATGGTTTCCTTTCTAAAAGGTAAATAATGTTGATGTTTCTCCAAATGAATGCAACGTGAGTTTTCTGTCTCAATGTGCAGGTGAACAGCGATCAGAGATGAAACTGTGTGTCTTCTGGTCAATCTGTCTTTATGACTCTGACATTCTAAATTCTATGAACTCTGCTGCTTTCTGTCCAGCTGCATAGAGAGCCTAAGTCCCTCCCCTTCCGCTGTCCCCCATGGGACCTTATTTCGGAAAAAAAATGTACGGTAGTCAACGGTGAGAGACAAATAATTGTTTGATCCCGTTTGAATTGTGCCATGAATTACACATATGATGTTTTGTCAATTTAAAAGATAATTTTGCAAGTCAAGAAAGTCGCAGTTTGTCGTAAAACAGTAAAGTAACGTTTAGTTTTGTGTGAAACCGCTCAGTGAACTACAATTCTTGTCTCACACAACATACGTCACCAACACCAACATGGAACGAAACATACGAAACACACAGGCATCGCGTTAACGTTAGCCTCCACTGTACTAAAACTATCCTAAACCAGTTTAAATCCGTTCTTACTGTCTACCTTCCAGGTTGTGTATAATACTACTGCTATCTGAGAGGGACTTGAGAGAGGGACGCGCTCTGGGTAGCTTGTGGAGAGAGAAAGTTACGTCACTTGCGCGACTTTTGGGTGTGTAGTCTTTCTAATTACGTATTTATTTATTTTTGAAGTATAAGTCTTATACTTCAACAGTCTTACGACAAACTGCGACTTTCTTGACTTGCAAAATTATCTTTTAAATTGACAAAACATCATATGTGTAATTCATGGCACAATTCAAACGGGATCAAACAATTATTTGTCTCTCGCCGTTGACTACCGTACATATTTTTTCCGAAATAAGGTCCCATGGTGGTCCACCGGAAGGGGAGGGACTTAGGCTCTCTATTATGATTCATCAGATGAAGCTCAGACACCAGTAAACTTTGATGACAGAGATGTCCCACTTCGTACATGGTTTATAAACTACACATGATTAAAAAAAACATCCTGAATATTTGGAATTTGTATTAAGATACTGTATTTTTTTATGCAGAAAACGTCTATTTAATTGCTAATTCCTATTGCACATCTTACTACTACATACTACAATTACTACTATGTATTATTATTACCTATTACTACTACCTACTATCATATCTGAGCGGATACTTTAGGAAAATAAAAAAAGAGAAAAGTTATTCATCTTCAGTTCAGCTTTTCAGGTGTAGAATTTCTTTTTTCCAGAGCAACCTGTGCATCAACCCATGTAGTGAATAGAAACATGGGTAGCACTTTACAATGGCCTTTTTCCAGTGCATGAACCTTTAAGCACCTTTAAGTTTTGTCCCCTCTAATTACATTATTGTACCCTGTAATTATTTTTTTAAATATGCAGTAATTACGAAAACAATTACACCATAACTACGTTATAAATCTCTCATAATTACAAAATTATTACCCCTTAATTCCCAGACTTCTTGCTTTGTTACCCTGTAACTACAACATTGGTATTTTAAGAATACCCCATAATTGCAAACTAGTTACACCGTAATTAGCGGGCTGTAAAATAAAGCATTGCCCTTCTTGTTTCTATGAAGTGAACTTTGCTTTGCTTTTCAATGTGCAGTTACTGTACTTCTGCCTCGCCCACCATATTGACATTCCAAAACAGCCCAACGGACAGAAATCTATCCATCAATAATTCTGTCCATTTTGAGATGGATCAGTGTGGCTGCAGCCTTAGCCAGAGAGTAGCCTGGGTAGATCAAGCACACAGCTTCAACTGTGTAAATTAGCCTGCCTGGTTCACGAATGCATCGTTTGCTTGGTAGGCTGTGCGGTGTCTACAAAGTTTATTTTGATTATATTTTTTGGGTTCGTTCAAATGTATTTTAAACTGTTCACCTATTGCATTTTCATCAGTCCAGTACCAAGCACTAGCATGTGATCCAATCCACAGATAATTTTTTTTTTTATTAAATGTAGCGGGGCTTGTAATAGGGATTTCAAATTAAAGTTTCTGTTCCAGAACAATAAGAGCTGATAATGTTTACGGTTCTGTTTGTGTTCATGGTAAATTAGCGCTAGTTTCCGGTTTACATTTTCGTTCCTTGAACCGGTTCGAAGCCCTGGTTTTAATCTAAAGTATATTGGTATTGCTTTTTATGTAAAAGGACCCTGAGGGTGGCAATACCATTGCTACTAGTCTAACAGCCCCGCGATGCTGAATTTTGTGGAAGCGTCTCTGCCGGGAATCGAACTCGGGTCTCCCACTTGAGAGTCTGCAGTCTAACTCCCTGCGGCTCACGTGACCCATAAAGTGGTGAACAGATCGAGTGAGCGACCGACAATACCATACATAGACCCCCTGCTGTCCTATACTATGTTCCTGCAATACCGGAGGCTGCAGTTTCCGGACCGCAGTCCTAGGACCGCATACTTTCTAACGACTTATAGTTTTAAAGGTTTATTCTACCCAAATACTTTCTGTCTAATGACTTAGTTTTAAAGGTTTATTCCACCCAAATACTTCTTTCTGTCCAAGTACTTATAGTTTTAAAGGTTTATTCCACCCAAATACTACTTTCTGTCTTGCAATTCACCTTGGTTGCTAAGAGTTGCATGTTGGGCATTTGTGTAATTAGCATAATTAGCTCATTATCAGGTAAAATAAAGATGGAATCATATGCTATGGCCTTTGCAGTCACTAGATCTCAACCAGATATTTGAAAGGTTTGAGAGAGGCAAGACACAAGGACGACTCTGGGGGCAGATTCAAGATTATATATATATATATATATATATATATATATATATTTATATGTATATTTATATGTATATGTATATATATATATATGATACAATAATAAACAATAACAAGCAACAATACATTAAACAGATTCAACAAGGACAATACAACCCCCCCTCCCTCCCCCCACCACCACCCCACAAACAAAAATTCCGTTTTGTGATTCCGTTTTTGCTGAAGAACTTGGAGTGAATGTGTGCCACACAGACAAACTGCCTCCCTGTATTGTACAGTGGAAGACGACAGAACCGCTAAAGGCCTCAACGACACTGAGAGAGAGAGAGAGAGACAGAGAGAGATGCAAGAAAACCGAATAGAAAACCGAATAGAAATAACATGTTATTGACATTTGACTTTTCCTGACCCTTCAATATTCAAACCCCAGATTGTGAAGTAGGTAACAGCACTACCTACCAATTGAATGGTCTCCCTTCTTTCCTCAATTGCTTGTCTATCCCTCTATTAAATTCCTCCACTTCACTGAAATAGTAAACGGACAACATAGTCACTGCTGGGTTAACAGAAATATTGGTAACACTTAAAAAAAAGGGCACATTAATTAACATTACTACTTCTTAATTAAGTTATTAACTAATATTAGTAAATAGTTGATAAAGATTTTATGGCATTGTGTAAAAAAAATTACATTCTCTACTCTTACCATAGGATGTACAGTATGTTATTGATTTGAGGTGTATGCATTGATATGCTTTCAATCCACTCCTCCATGCCAACTCCATGTTCACCTGGCACTCAGTGGATTCACAGGAAACATGTTGATTTTCCCCCCATGCTTTAGTTTGAACATGCAGAGGAGTATTGGTACCATGAAAAGATTTGTGGACAGTATAGACTCCATTCTCGGGATCTATACATTCACTCTGAAGGTGGGAACTTGTTATGTCCTTATGTTTGCCTGTGTGCTTCCTTTCTATGTGCCTTTTTAAATTTATTTTGTTCATGAGAACCTGGCATATGGGACATTTTTTCTATACTACTGGCCTCACACGGACCCTTTGCATCTGTCCACTTGGGGTGGTTGGCACAGTGAGGGTTGTTGGAGCTGGAATGGTGGTGGTTGTTGGAGCTGGGATGGTGGAAGTTGTTGGAGTTGGGATGGTGGAAGTTGTTGGAGTTGGGATGGTGGGGTTATGGCAGGGTGCTTCTCCTTGCACAAAGACAGATGTTTAATGAAGTCCTGTTTACGTGACCGGCAGTGGATGCAGGGGTAATGCCATTGTGGTCGGCAATGTAACCCACATCTGTGAATGGTATACCCTAAAACATAAGAACAATAGAATTGTAGTATTATTATTTTATGATCATATATTTAAAAGTGTAAATGATGAATACCCAAAATCTGAATCAAGTATCTGGTCACCACAAACAAATCACAGAGGGACTTGTTTTGATTCATTGCTCAAATGGAATTGATCATAAAATTCAGGCTGCTTTTAATGCATAGACACATTGTAACTCCATTTGCATTTCCCGAGAGAACGTTTGCAAACTTTACCTTCATGGAGAACTGCACGGTTGAAATGGCTCTCTAAATGGGTTCTGACCTTGCTCAACTTTGTTGGGTGAAACAAAGTTGAGCTACGGAACGGGCAGTGGAAGTCCTTGCAGCATGTGGTGCATCTTTTTAATTCGGGCAAGGATCTCCCTTCTTGGAATGTTATGCATCTTGAAAAAGAGAGAGCCTAATTGGTCAAATTGAACATTTTGAGATCATTTCACAGACATAAATTAGACCTAAGCCTAGTACTGGACCAAAAGACATTTTGAATCTTCTGTCCTGGATTGAGCTTAAACTGTGTCCATGAAATCACTTCATATAGGCTATACAGTACATGACATAATCTAACACGTGGTAACACGTGGTGTAGGCCTGTAGAATAGGCCTACATAATAACTGACTATTAAAAATGCCAAATGTCTCATCTAACATTACAAAGCAATGTCAAAATGATTCATTTTTAATGAAGAGACTGGCTGATAACACGTATTGTGGGGTAAACAGGCAGTCAGCACAGTTTAATTATTAAGATTATTTAAACTTAATTAAAATGGTAAAACAATATTAGAGTATTAAACAAGCATTTACACTTAAGACCAGGGGCGGAAATCACGGGGGGGACAGGGGGGTCCGGACCCCCCCTTCCTGGGACTAACAGAGAGTTGTCCCCCTCAATATATCATTGTAAACATAACTATATAATTTTAAATAATATAATAATATGCATTGAAAGCACTTGTGCTAATTATAGACGCAAAACAATGCGTTTTTAAGTTTCGAAAGATTGAGTCCCCCCCTCATACGCCTCACAGTGGTTTGGTCCACTGCCTACCTGCCTCCCCGAACCCCCACACACACACATTAGCCCTCGGTACGAGTGTGTGTGGAGGATCTCTGGAAGTGTGTCAGTGGTGGCTGACCTCCAGTAAGTAGCTGAGGTTAACTTAAAACAAAGGATGTGTCAGACATTTTTCTTTACTTCTACCACTCAATAGAATAAAACACATTCACAATTGTAATCAGACTACATTTTGTTCCGTTACCTCGCGGTTGAATCTTGTGCGTCAGCGTGTTGGCACGAGCCGCGTCTCCTAATGCATGTGTGTGTATGGAGGCAGGAGGTCTGTCCACAATTAAAATCCTCATAACTCGCTGAATTTTCGACCGATTTTCAAGCGGTTTGGTTTGTTACAAATGCCAGACATGTATTTATGATACAGGATAGTTGGTTAAATTAAAATGCGGGATTTCATACCAAAATACTTTATCTTTTGTAGATGGTAACAGTAATATTTCTATAATATAATATTTAAGATTAACTTACCCTATGTAATTAGGTTCTAAGTATATTATTTTTTTCTTACTGCATGTAAAATGGCTGCCACTATGTTATTTTGTTCATAATTTTGGAAATAAATGAAGACTTAATTAATAAAAAAGACATAATTACAACAAACATTATGTTAAATATATGTACGTTTCTGGCAGGCTTCATAGCGTTCTGGACTTTTACACATTGACAGCAAAACATTAGAGATCTGCTTTTTCGGGAAAACTAAATCTAATTAGGCATATATTAGCTTTAGTTCAGTTAATGGGTGTTGCATCTCACCTACTACTGTAAATAACCTGCATGCTGTGTGTGTGTGTGTGTGTGTGTGTGTGTGTGTGTGTGTCTATTTGTCAGCCAGCCAGGTCAGTTAAAATGGCAGAGAAAAGAAAAACAGACATCCGATCATTTTTCAGTGCACCGAAATGCCAAGTAGAAAGACCCCAGTAATATCAAAGGCAATTTGATAAAATCTTCATAAGAAAGGAATGAAGTGCTTATGGAAATGTTTCATAATGGACCTCTATATACATTTAATACAACAGTACTTTTGGCGGCACCTTTGGTGTCCCCTTCAGGAATTGCTCTTGAGAAATTTTTCTGTTTATTGTCCCCCCCAACAGTGAAATGAAATATCCGCCCTTGCTTAAGACAGTAGGCTACTGCTAATTTAATGTGGCTGACAGACACAGATCACGACATGCTTTTATCATCTTTTGAAGTTTAATTAATGTGCTGGCTAGAATTAATTATCATAGTCATTAAGTCAACAATTAATATAAGACACCTAGTTGGGCTTGCCAAAATCGCGCTACGGTTTCATTAAACAAATAAACAAATAGGCTAACAGTTCATTTTGCAGCAAGCTATCATAAGCTAACAGCTGATTGTTTGTAGTGCCTTTAAGACTATAGTTAGCTACTCACACTTCGGCTAGCTAACTTTAACTTTGGTGTCCAATTCAAGACACCAGAATTGTTTTTAACGTTAAACAAATAAAACTTGATTCACATTCAGTACTCACACTCTGATTGTCGTCCATCTTGTCCATGTGTCCTAGAAATGTGGTCCTTGGTTATCCAATTCGCTAGGTGGTGCTGTCGCGAAAAACTAGGGTCCTAGAAATGCAGTCCTAGAAATGCAGTCCTAGGACTGCGGTCCTGAAACTGCAGCCTCCGGTATTGCAGGAACATGCTACTCCTGCTGTCGCAGGGCAAAAAATAAACAAGGAAGAACACGAGTTTACAACTTCCACGAAGCCCAAGGTTTACAGATGCGAGGAGACAGGGGTAAGCAGGAAAAACAGGTTTCTTGCTCACAGATCCCGTATTTGTGAACTAAATAAACATCTATTTGGTAAAATGTGTTTATGCTTTCCCGAAGCATAATATGAATATCAGCAGCTCTAGGTTGCTGAATGGTTGTCAGTGTAACAAAGTAAACAACTCACGCCGCACCTGCTCCGAATGTTTCTGTATTCAAAAATCCAGAAGCGAGCTGAGACTGTGTTTTTGTTGTTGTTTGAAAGCCCTCCTCCTACCACATGTTGTACCCAGCCTGGGAGCTAACTAGCATTAGCATATCTGTTCTATCTTATTCTATCTTGACTAGTTAGCCTTCTAGCAAACCAACAGCAATAATCAGTTGCTTGTAAATACACCATTACTGAATACGTTAGCTAACCTTGCTAGAAACATTTACTACATGTTTTTGAATCCATTATTTGTTATTGTGCTCAACGTTAGCTTGTTACAGCTATGTTACGTTTAATAGCGAACCGTGACTCTTAAACCTTGGCCCTCTGACCCCCCTTCCCTCGTCGGGAAAAAAAGCAAACTACCAGTCCAACTTATTGTGTCCTCTCCTATAGTACTGCAAAAGTTACCTCTGACAATTCCAGCTCTGAAACAAAAATAAGATGCTAGTCCAGCCAATGCAACGAGCAAACAGCACGGAGGGAGTGAGAGTTATCACCAAAACAAACAGCTAATTTCTTAAGCAAAATGCAAATCCTCCTTACAAATAATTGCATCATCACACAAGCTGTGTGTGCACTTCAGCAGAATATGGGTGCATATAATAAGCCTACACATCACACACACACACACATCACAGCGCGCACAGCCAACATTAGCGACGTGCATATTAATGACCGTTTTCCCAAATAAACTGTAACAGTCCCGTTGGACTATATGGAGCAGGACACTTTGCATGGAAGCTGTGTCATCATTCAGCACTAGAAGTTGCTCACCTGTATGCCGCTTGAACAGCACCACGGGTATGCCGTATTCTTTGTCCAACAAAACATCCCGGAACCATATTCTTGGTGGAAGCACGATGAAAAAGGACGAGACTAGTTCAAAGGCATATTCATAGTCCAGCCATCCACTCGGATTCCTCTCGCCCTCTGGCCCAGAGTCTGGGAGCAACAGCTCCTCTAACAATCCACTCAGAGCTATTATTTTTTGTCGCAACTGATTGTCCTTTGTCGACTGCAATACAATAGTGAATTTCTCTTGTGTGTCATTCGCTGATAAATGCTGCAAGGACACCCTTAAATTCTGGTGAAGCACGCTCTCTATCCTAGTTTTAGATCGTTTCTTAGAAAACGCCATGATACTTCAAAATAGACGGAGTTCAGGGGTCACCATACGGGACTCACTATTGTCATGCATGCACTGCGTCCAATGGGCGGTTAAGGTGGGGCGTGAGGTCCAATGAGGTTAAGGTAGGGGTGGGAGATACCAAGTTTAGTGAGTCCCGTCACCATACAGCGGTAAAACACGTATTTTGAAAAGAAAAAACGTATTTAAAATAAATACAAAATACAACCATTTAAAGTTGTATGTCCCTCCCTTAAAGCCAAAATAAAAAACATAAGTCCCTCCCCAAAAAATTATTTGACGTGCCTCTCCCGTTTTGCACCCCCCCCTCATAAATTATGAACAGTCCCTAATGCCTCTGCGCAGCTTGTGGAGAACGTCAGGTCAAGATCCGTTGAAAAATCTGCCAATTTGTTTCTGCCTTGCTTATGTGCAAAAAATATACCTTGTGTAATCAGTGGTACCTGTGGCTTATCTCACTCACCTGTCTCAATTGCTGATAGGGAGCTGGATATATAAAGCAGGGTTCTCTTCCGAGTGGGAGCACGGAGAGGAAGTTAGTCTCGTCCTCGAGGATGAGTGTTGGTTCGATGGGGGTAAGGGATTCAAAATGTTTTTAGGTTTTAAATGCAATTGAAGTGGAGTTTGGGTGGATTGTGTTTTTGACTGTCTGCAATTCGCTGCGTGTTTCAGAGTGGTAATGCAGCATCTTAGTGTGGCTTTCGGCTGTCGCAAGTAGACCTAAGCGTGTGGGAGAGTGCATGAAAATAACTGGGGCGTTGTCTTGTAAGATCGGACTAAACATTATTTTTGTTTGTTTGTGGTTTGTTTGTAGTGTTTAGTTTCCCTGAAAGTGCATTCTGTAGCTTATATCCTGTTACACTGAGAACCCATAGGAGTGTCTCACCTGTTTGCCTATACCTTCATGTGTGAAGTGGACAATTTTGAGGTACTGGCACTTTACATGAGTATTTCCACTTTGTGAGACTTCATACTTTTACTCCACTACATTTCAGAGGGAAATATTGTACTACTCCACTACATGACGGCTGGAGTTACTAGTTACTTTACAGAATAAGGTTTTACATGCAAAACATATGCTCATAAAATATGTTGTATGAGCTTAAACCATATAGACTGTAAAAGAGAAAAAAGAAATATAGGCTAAGTAGGCTTGAATCGCCCAAACCACAACTGCCTTGTTGGTCCATAATATGGTTCTTGTATACTGTCATTCCTTTCAGTGAAACATGAATAGGAAAAAGTAACCTATTTAAATGAATGTTCATGAAAATTATTTATCAAAATATCTAGGAAAAATGACATGAAAATCATGTAAAATAAGCCAAAAATTGGGGTTTCTGACCTACATATTACAACTTGAAGAAAATCCAAATCATGGCAATTTACCTCAATGGTGCTGTAGCCCCTGCTATTAAAAGAATCCAAATGAAGGGGACTGCTTCCCCCTCAGATGGCTGATTCTCATCAGCATTCCCATCTTTAATTTTGGCATAATGGCCTCTCGCCACAGTGCCACCCTCAACTCTGATCCATCCTGCAAAGACAAATAGGCTTGGGTAACAAGGGTTTAATAACATACAAAGAAACATAACTTGAAAAACACACATGCACTGCATGTGAAAACCGTAACAGATGTTACTAGTTCATATATTATATGCTAAATTGGTCACCTCTTCTAAGCATCAAATCTAATCAATTGAAAGTAGACATTATAGGCTTGTATGCTGACTACTTCCTGATTTATTCGATGTTTTGCATGGGGTAAGCTCCACCCCTCTCCCCCTGCTGCCTCTTGATTAATTCCACCCTGTTTTACTGAACAGGGTCCTACAGTATATAATGTATTTGCTTATACATTTGCCATGGCAATTGTTGGTGTGTTACACTCGGACCACACAACAGCCGTTTCTCACTGGCTAGAGGTGAAAATTCCCTGGTATATTCACTTATGACTTATGACTTATGACTATGAGTTATGGATGATATTAAAGTCGTAATTTGGCCTTGGGCGGTCATGAGAGATTGTGACTCCTGGTTTACTTGGCTGACATGCTGTAGCTGTCAGCAGTACTTAATGCTAGCTGTTTTGTGTAGGCTAACACTAGCTACCTAACGATAGTTTTGAGAACGGTCTGTTGGATAAAGGCTGAGTACTATATTGTTTGTGAATTGTTAGCCTAGGTTAGCTAGCAAGCTTTCTTTAGAATTGCATTTTATAGAGTAGCATTAATTGAAATGTGTGTTACACTAATGACAAAATGGCACAAAGTTACCAGGCTTGAAGACATTTCCCTTCGTTCCTCCGACTTTATCTGTAGATTTCTGTAGATTCTGGTGATTTCACTATAAAGTGATGGGGTAGGATTTTGAGTAGGCTTATAGCTTTTTTAAAGCAATCCTTCACGTATATAGAATATCAGCATTTATAACCTAGTTGTAGTTTGTGAACAGTCATCCACCAGCTGGCCAAGCTGCTTACTGTATTTTCTTTCTTTTGGAAACCTTCTCATACTTACCTAACCCACACACCGACCTGTTTGTGTGTGCATCTGTGTTTTTGACAGGGTGTTTTTTCACTTGTCAGAGCTGGGTTGCATTCCCCTGGCAACAGAGAACAAACTGTAAAGGCAATAAAGGCAAGCAGAGGCATAAAGGCATACCTTGTTGCTTTTGATTTACACATGTACACACACACACACACACACACACACACACACACACACACTGAAACACACACTCCAGCACATCCCCACACATACACAGTTCTAAACACATAAAGATAAAGATGAAAATCCATGCAGGTAGACACAGACGCACACATAGGCGACACAAAGACACGCTTGCACGTTGCTGTTGATCTGCGACTCCCCTCATGGGACACTATGAGACTTTACTAATACTGCAATAAGAAAACACACACTCACATAGGCAGATGTGCAGGTTAGGGCTGTCACTTTTTTTGAGATCAAAATGATCTCAAATGTTCTGACAGAACAGTGTGTGAATGTGATGACAGGGAATGAGGCGTTGTATTTTCATTTCACTTTCTACATCACTGACACTGCATCAAAAACACTGCCACACCGATAATCTGAGTGGGATTCACTATATCTGTAATCTTAATCAGACATGGGTCAAATCTTATTTGCAAATAACAATAATCTCAGTGTTTGTCAGATGGGTGGAGTTTGCCACAACATCAGCACCAGAAAGTTAAGACAATCATAGATAAGTATTTGGAAGTCTGTGTATTGCATAATGACCAGTTTACCTGACACAATCTGATTTGTGTTGATGCTGTTAACTCCACCCAAGTTAAATCAAATGCTAATAATTATTTTCAACTACTATTTGACCCAGGTGTAATTATACTCTTCCTTTATGATTCTAGCCCACTACAATAGCCCTTCATTTCTCAAGCAAATACAATTTCTGTAATTGCTATTATTTCCATTGCTGAATGCAGCACTGTTGTGGTAAATTCAATGATTGAGAGGGTATTGACTATGAAAACCTTTCACCCTCACCACTCCCACCATCACTCTACCAATGGGCAGCAGATTGGCAGAGTGAGTAGGGAGACCGTCTATCAGCTGGAGGACTGGGTTCAACTGGGTTCAAGTCCAAGCATCAACAACTCCAAGCATCAACCCTGCTGAAGTGTCCTTGAGCAAGTCACTGAATCCCTACCAACTCCATGGGTGCTGTTCTATAGCTGACCTCTGACCTCCCTGTGGTGGAGGAGAAGAAAAAAGAGAATTTCCAACTGTGGATCAATAAAGTGTCAGGTATCACACCTTTATAACAGTACACAACATCTCCAAAGCGGCCTGCTTTAGTAGCTGGCAGGCAGTATATTTTGACATTTTCTACAAAACTCCTCCCGATATTGTTTTTGATCTGATTCAATGACAACCCTTGTACATGTACATATAGGCGGGGTCGACACAGACAGACAGGCAGGCAGGCAGGCAGACATGCGTGCACCTGGGGCATACGCCATAAGCAGTGAGAGGTGCAAGGAAATGGAGCATACCTGGGACATTTCGAATGGCTTCAACAGGACGTGCGTTGCTACGCTGCACAACAATGAGGTACAGGGGAGAATATTCTAGCTCTAGCTTCACATGCACACACACATAAACAAGTCACAGGCAAACCATCCACCCACTTAGAGCTGCGCACCGGCCTGTTTCTCTTCGCCACAGGTGGGAAACTGCCATTTTTTGTTTTTTCTCTCTCTGTCTCTCTTACTTTCTCTTTCTCACTTTCCATCTCTTTCTGTCCTTTCTCTTTACATCTCCGTCTCCCTGGTTTTCTTTGTCTCTCTACCCCCCCCCCCCCCACCGCCGCTCTCTCTCCCTGTCACCCTCTGCCTTTTTTAGTGTTATTGTCTTCCTCTCTTTCTCTCTCTCTCTCTCTCTGTCTCTCTCCTTCCCTCCCTCTCTCTCTCCTTACCTCTCTCACGACCCAATTACTTCAGTTTTAACAGGCTTCCTTCATGTCGAATGGCCAAACACACAGCTTTCCGATCTTTCTCTCTCTCTCTCTCTCTCTCTCTCTCTCTCTCTCTCTCACACACACACACACACACACACACACATATCCAAAGCCCTCCTCTTCTCTGTCTCATGGTTGACAGGGAATTCACACACATACACATACACACACAATAAGAGGGTATCAAGCAGGAGTGCTCACCATTAATATTTTACTAATATGACAGTTGGGTATGATGTGATTTGATGTGTGTGCATGTGTGTGTGTGTGTGTGTGTGTGTGTGTGTGTGTGTGTGTGTGTGTGATGTGAACCCATCACTTTTAATGAGGGCAGACAAAGCATATGGAGAGAGGTAGGGAGGCAAGGCGCTTCCCAATGCCTTTTATTTTCCCTTTGAGTGTGAGCGTGTGTGTGCACGTCATATTTTCTGCCTTGTTATTTGCGTGCGTGGATAGTCTGTATTATCTTCATGTTTGTGTGTATGTGCCTCGGAGAACAAGACACAAGTGAAAGGATGGCATTGAGGGAGATGCGGGAGTGTGTGTGAGAGAAAGAGAGAGAGACAGAGTGTGTGTGTGTGTGTGAAGCAGATCGTTGCGCAGTGAATGCATGGTGTCAAAAAGACAGATGGGTAATGTCAAGCGTTTCATAACTGTGAAGCTCTAACTTTTTCTAGGCCTTATTTAACCAGACATGCTGGCTAAGAACACATTATTATTTACAGTGTACGACCGAGGGGGAGTGGTTGCAGGGGGAAGGGAGGTTGTGCATGCTCACACACACACACACACACACCTACATACACACACACACACACACACACACACACACACATACACATGCACACACAAGCCACTTAACAATTCTACTGGAGCATTAGGGGGTTAAATGCCTTGCTCAAGGACATCATTGCTCAAGGATCATACTGATTTTGATTTTGAATTATTTCTATTGAGATACTGTGATACTATATTCACTGATTGTAGACAACATCAGTGACAGTAGGGCTCGCTTGCTGGCTCTTAGCTAGTTTTGGAGCTATCATGCCTCTCTGTTGCTAGATTGTTTCTAAGGTTTGTGACGTTTGCATTATATAATTGTTTCATGTTAATGATGGGATGGGGAGTGACTGTGGTTAGTCAGACCCTCATGCTTTACTGGGGATACTCCTATCAAAACAAATCTAGTGTCTAGTGTTGAAGACCTAACACCTGAAATATGAATGAACACTCCTTATTTTGATCTTTGGCAAAGTGTCAATGGAACGAGCGGGATAAATGCCTGACAACATGAACTAACGTTCACAAATATTTTGGTCCAGTGTCCCTGTAATATCACAACTCAAGAATAATGGTAATATCCATTCAATGTATAGAATGTATAGAATGACCTTCAGTCAGTGATCATCATAAGACAATATAGACAAGACCACCAATATGGACAAAAATCAATTATACTACGGCATTAATTCATGCAATTTCTCCTTAAAAGACCCTGTCCTCATATATTTGATACCACTTACTATGCTATGTACAATGCATTTACCTCATAAAGATTTATGTCTGAGTTCAGGTTGGTTTACCCTCCACTACATCTATGGGTACAAGTCATAGTTTATATCTTACTATCACATAATGCTGCATTGGGTGTTTTTAAGCACATCAAATGATCACACCCCCTTGTTCGATCATACAAGGCTTTGTGCAACGTTTTCAAGTAATCAACACTGGTGTCCCATGAAATTCTTGCCAAATAGAGCCTTAATACCAAAAGGCTGGGGAGCCATTAATCTGATAAAAGCTGGTTTTGTCTTTTTGCTGGAACCATGGAGGGTCAAGCCGAGGGCAGTGAATGTCACTCAGTCTCTTAATAGCTGTATTGCAAGGGGGCGCCACTGAGCGTCAAACACGTGTCAGATTGGGCCAGGCTATTGTTCTCACTCTGTCTCATGAGATACAATGAAATATTTTTTTCCAGATGCCCGATGGATATTTTAATGGATATGTCAGAGGAGTTCAACAATAGCGGACTGTCAGAAAGTGAGAGGAGAGAAAGAGAGAATGAGGAAGGAAGACGGATGGAGAGAAAGAGAGGGAGAGAGACTGCAGGGAGGAGAGTGGGAGGAGTAGAGAGAGTGAGAGAGAGAGAGAGAGAGAGAAAGAAAGATAGGACAGGGGAGTCTGAAGGCCAGACATTGAGACAAAATTAGAGTCTATGGTTTTGTTAAATGTCAGTGTGTGTGTGTGTGTGTGTGTGTGTGTGTCTGTGGTGTTAAGCCCAAAACTCCTCTTAGCCCTCCGCACACACACATACACACACTCACGTGGACCTTCAGACCTCTACCCTAACACACATATAACACACCCAGACCCTTCCCCACTAACACACACATACACACACACACACACACACACACGTACACACGCACACACGTACACACACACACACACACACACTCCTACCTCATTAGCAGCAGGACATGACATTTCTGGACCATTCCGGCCGGGCGTGTGGAAGAGGAGGAGGGAGGATGACAGAATCTTTAATTCCTCGTTTTGACTAGAATTTGTACTCCCTCGCCATTAAAAAAGGGGAAAAAAAAGAAAAACGACTATAATTTGGAGTCCTGTCCTTTGGAGAGAGGTCATGGAGGATCACCTTTATGGTTGTCCATCATGTCCGATGATAACCATCTTCTCCTTCATTTATGGGTTTTTTGGTGGCTGTGCAGGCCAATCCTGGAGGCACAGCTTCGGCTGCAGACAGGACATGTGTCGGCTGGGCTTGAAGGGGAAAAGGCCTTTTTGCCCGCTTCATCTCAAGGTGTTGAGTGCATTGATCCTCCAGCTTTTCTATACTCTTTACACAGAAAGACCTCCAGGTGGTGCGGCAGGGCGCTAGGTCTTCTACCTGTGAGACAGAGATGTGACATTTCTTCAATGTGGTTTTGATTTGGTCCTTGACCTTTCTTCTGACCGCCAGCAGCACATTGGCCTTGGTGTAGTTGGCCACAGAGGACTTTGCGTGAGAATCTTATCTGCTGACATAAGGATTACATGTTCGAGCAATCGGAGCTGGTGGTAGTTCAGGATAGACTTCACACTGCAGACCTGCTTGTTTCAGGATTTCAGTGTGGCACCCTGTCCTCCCAAGTGATGCCAATGATCCCTGGAGACACTGTATATGGAAGGCATCCAGGGATTGGATGTGGAGGCTGTATGTTGTCCAGGTCTCACAACCATAGTGTGGAAATGCAGACTGCACAGTGTACAAGGACTCTGGTTTGAAGTTTTAGGTCAGTGTTTTGGAAAAACACTCTTTCTCAGGTGAGCAAACGATGCTGATGCTTGCCTGCTTGAAGGTAGGAACAATGGCCAGTTGCTTTGCAATAGAGGTCCCTCTATTGCAAAGCATGCTGGGTAGGGTGGGTTACTGGCACTCCACTGACAGAATACTTCAGTCTTTTGTGTGTTGATGGTCAAACCCACTGTTGTGGCCTGTTAGTCTTCTGATGTTAAAAATGTTGGCATTCAGGCAGAAATCAATGGTGACTTTCACCTACTTATCTATCGCCCTGCGTAACAGTGTAGCAACACAGATGAGGAAGATATTGAAGAGGACTGGAGCCGGCACGCCTCCCACTTCCACCCAGGCCATCATTCCAGAATGAAATTGTTTAAGTATGGTGAGAAACTTGGGTGGACAGCCAAATTTCTGCAGGACACCCCAAAGCAGATCTTTGATCACAGTGTCGAAGGCCTTAGAGAGGTCCATGAAAGCCATGGACAGGTTTTGGTGCTGCTCCCGACATTCGTCTGGGCTGGTATCCAAGAGGGTTTGTATGTTCCATGTTGCAAATCACAGAGGTATGTGTTCTGTGTGACAGGCGTGCTTTCCTGTCCAGGCACAGTTGTAGAGTGGGCAAGTTTTGGGACCTCTTTTCTAGGCCTTCCCCTGAATTGGGGTGAGCAGTGTGATCCATAAATAAGGCTGCTCAGACAAACAAGGGTCTACTGAAAGCTTCTACCACTCTACCTAGCTGCTGATGACCGTTACCATTTGCCGCTGGCATGCAGAGGCCTGCACCAGGCTCTCCATCACCGCCTGATTTTATGGGGTCTGTCTCATAGGTTGAATGAGGAGATACCTGCGCAGAGATGCTTTTAAAGTGGTGTTGAGATTGAGCATGTCCCATTGCCATTGTCTTCATTGTGGAGAGGCATTTCCAGTGGCAAGGGGGATCCTAGAAGTCTGGCACCTCTGCACAACTGCAGGAGGCTGCTGGAAATCCAGTCCTTCAGAAAACTGCCTAGAAGCGCGTTGCCTTACTTTTCTTTCAGGGTGTCCTCCCGTAGTCTTCATTTTCCAAGATTTACCCACAAAACAGTGAAGCAGTGTTTGCCAGGACGTGTCCACGGGTGTGGGCCTGCACATCTCCTCTGGGGACCACTGCAGCTCCAAGACCCCCTGCCAGGTTAGCCTGGGGCTGCAAGGCACCCAGTTACTGTGTGTGGCCGCAGGGAGGCCTGGCAGGAGTCTTGGTGAAAGAGAGCCTGTGTACTGGCAAGGGAAGATTTACACACAAGGCTGCTTCCCAGTTCACCACAGGGGCTAGCCAGCGGCAGCAAGCTGTAAGCGAGAGGGTTGCAAGCAGATGGGAAGTAGGCATGCATCTTCCCTCTACCTACTGCACTACTGCACTAGATACATCACAACACACTCACACATGGAGGATCATACACACAAACAGCAAATGCAGAAACATGCACAAGCACATTCATACAGACAGAAGCACACACATAAACCAAAATGACACACTCATGTATGTGCATACTGTATATACACACACACAGATACACATACATAAAAAAAAGCACATCCATACACACATATCTCAGTATGTGTAGTACCAATGGGCAGCATGCTCAGAAATTCTTTCCAATGTAGTATACATCCAAGCACTTTCAGTGTATGTGTGGCCCATAAGGGGTTTCAACAGACTATATTATAGAGCAAAACACTGAAGCATAGTAGTACCCCCCCCATTTCAAAACGTTTAGCCTAGACATTGTGAGGATGTATTGTTATTTGTGTCAGTGGCAGAACCAAAAAATATTATATGTGTTTGTGCTAGGACAGTAAAAGGGCAGCAGAGGGAAGTTCAGAGGTCAGAGATAGAGCTAGTGCCACGAAGAGATGATGAGCATTGCTGACCACTGTGTTAAATGTTTTGCACAGGTAAGAACTGCTATGGTGACAAAAGTAAACTCTTAATTGTTATGGACATCGGTTTGGGGTCGGATACAAAGGGAATTTGAATGTGTGGGGCCGGGATGTGAGTATGTGCTGAAAGTATAAGTGAATCGTGCTAGCAATTAACATTAGCAACTCGCGCTAGCGGTTAGCATTAGCGATGCACGGGCTAATATTAGCATTGGCAATTAGCAGGGGTTAGCGTTAGCGGCCATGTTGACACGGTAAAGTCCGTGAAATGTTCATGTGTTTTGTTAATAGCGTTTTTACTGTCTTGTAGATGATGTTATTTGTGTTCAGAGTGTTTAAAAGTAAGAATATTACTAGCCAACGTATGCTAGGTTTAGTTAGCCAGCCAAGTCAGACCTGTAATGTTAAGCCTGTAGTAACAGGTTTGAAAGCTAGGTTTATTGTATTTCCCTGCCAGCAGATATAATGGGTAGCAGGGCTAGTTAGACTGGCTAGGTCATCCTGTAAATAGAGGTTAATGTGTAATGTGATGTTTTGAATGAGTTAACTGAGCAAGAGACATTTATGGAACCTCAAATATGTTTATTGATGTTCAGTGTTGTTTCTGTGTTGTGTGGAAGATGTCATGGTGCAGCCTAAACATGTAAATGTCGGTAGCATGGTATACTAGATGGCTAAAATAAGTGAAGTCCATTGAGTGTAGGTGTAAAGCAGGACTCTAAGCTCAAGTAATACAGGGAAGTTCAGAGGTCAGAGATAGAGCTAGTGCCACGAAGAGATGATGAGCATTGCTGACCACTGTGTTACATGTTTTGCACAGGTAACCCCCCTATAAATAAATGTGTTGCACCAGTTTGGGCCCAGCGCTTCATTCAGGACCTGTAACATATGCAAAATCAACATACTATGCAACACACTACATACTCATTTAACGTATGTTAGTATGTCAAGAATGAATAGTGCCTGTTTTCAAACACAAACTTAGTATGGTCTGTAATCCTCTTTCTCTCACACGCACATTAAGACACACACATACACACACACACACACACACGCACACACACACTGGATGAGGTCTTCTTGGGTTGAAAGAACCCCAGGGAGGGAGATGGAGCAGTCCTGTCACACAGTCAGGGCCATAGCAGCATGCCTGCTTAACCACACACACTAACACACATACACACACACACACACACACACACACACACACACACACACACACACACACATCTGATAAGTCAGATATACTAGAGAAAAAAAACCAAACACATCCATCCATCACTGCTCAGTTTATAGACTAACAAAAATGCTGCAACAAGCTCCTTTCCTTTCTCTCTCTCTGTCGGTCTCACACACATAGATGCATACGTTTTCTCTGAATCTCTCTCACACACATATATACTCTTTTTCGCTTGTCTTTTGCACACAAACATGCATTTTCTGTCTGTAGTGCTGCTGGTGTAGCCTGGTGGCGGGGTGCTGGTTAATCACTTGCTAATGTCACTAAGCTGATTGGCCTGTCAGGTCATTTGCTATGTCTGCTAGGGACACCACTGGGCTGGATGACTAACCAGCATGGCTCACTTCTGTCCTTCCTCTTTCTTTTTTCTTTTCCTCTAGCTCTGTCTCCTATCTATCTATCTATCTATCTATCTATCTATCTATCTATCTATCGTTCTGTCGTTCTATCATGGTGTGTTCGTGTTCTCAGTGTAGACCACAGGGGAGGATAACTAACAGCAGGTTTTACGCCAACAATCTGCCAAGGCAACCAGAGGAGTCTGGGATCTCTCAGCAGGTCAGTCCTCCCTTTAGCCCCGCAGTGCGGTAAGCAGCTTAATGCCATACAGTACCTGGGTTTACATGCACACTAAGACTCCCTTAAAGCTCCACCAGGTAAGATACACCCGTTTTATTAGCCTAAATCACAAAGTGGGTAGAAGTGGGTATAGAAGGTGACATCACCTGGCACCACAGATCAGCCAATAGCAGATGGCGATTTCAGTATCATGCTTTTTTACACGTCAGGCTTTACACAGATTTGGGTTTCGGGTTTAGTTAAGATCTGAAGAGTCCGCAATTCACTGACGTCATGTTACTTGATTTCTGGATATTAAAGGCCCCAAAATTGCTGCCATTTAGGAACGTCAACATTGGAAATTGCCTAGTGCAGCTTGAATATTCCCATTTACAAAAACCCAGATAAGCTCTTATCCCTGGCATGGAGAAACCTGGATAAGGTAGCTGGGATATTCAGATATTAACCGGCATACTGACACATGTAAACATGTTATCCCATTTACCAATGGTTGCCGCAGTCTGCGCAAGCTCAGTAATGCATGGTATCATGGGTAAAGTTAACGGTCAAAAGTGGTCAGCAAGCCTTGATAACTCTTGTTCCTTGCACTTCCAGAGTTCAGATAAAACTGAATTGTGTCTTTCTGTGATGAAACACGTCAATACGCTCCATTGTTTGGCTGGCAAACAGCATCGCATTAGCATTTTTTTTAAGGCAGTTGTTGAAAACATGCGAGTTTCTGCAGATGCGATGAAAAGCTCTGTAGAGGTCATATTATGCAGCCAAGTGTCAACATTGTACAAGTAGTTCAGATTCAGCATTTTTCAGTGTATTCGTAACCAGCTTACTTCGCTAACTAAATCATTGGCGGGACAACAGCAATCTGTTTATTCCTGGGTACGTGCACACAGGAATATTCAAGTGCTGGTTAATAAAGGTGCATATAAATGTAAAGGTGTCAGTATATGTATTAGACTTTGGTTATGTTCTATTTGACAATTTTCAAGATGCAGAACATTGCACGACCTTCATATCTTTCTCTGTTGTTCTTCCCTTTCCTTCCCCTTTGCCTTTTTTACCTCCCTCTCCCCCTTCAGTCATCCTTTATCATTTCCTTCTTCCCTTCCTTCTCTTTCTCCACAGCTCTTCTCTCTCTTGCATCCTCTGTTCTTCCCCGTTCCTTTTCTATCTTCCCATTTCTTTCTCCTCCTCTCCCCTGCAGAGCGATTGCTGACAGGACGGCTGACATATGTTGGTTTAGCCTTTCCCTCTCTGAGTGACATTTGGCCCGCAAGGCTGAGAGGGACGGAGAGAGGGAGGGAGACAGAAGGGATGGATGGAGGGATGGAGGTAAAGAAAGACTGACAGAAACACAAAACAACTGACTTTCCTTCTCTTCTTATTCCCTCTTCTCTCTCTCTCGCCCTCTTGCTGGCTCCCTTGCTTTCTCTCTCCTCCTTCTCTCTCTCTCTCTCTCTCCCTCTCTCTCTCTCCGACAGAGCTCTGGCCTTTCCATCGCATTGATCAGTGACACCGACAGCAAAACAGAGAGGAGAAAAATGCTTTGTGATATTTTGGCAGGTGAGAGCAAGGGAGGGAGGTAGAGAAGGACGATGGGAGGGAGAGAGAGAGGACAGAGGGAAGGAGGGAGGGAGTCAGGGGGGGAAATGAGAGGGTGAAAGGAGGGGTGGTCTGTTTGAATTTTCCATTAAAAGAATCAAATGCAGCAACCCTGGAGAGATAGAGATGGATGAAGAGGCAGGGAAACAGTGAAAGAAGGAGAGGATGGGTTAATTTCTCTCTCTATCACTCTCTGACACACACACACACACACACACACAATTCGGTATGGATGAGAGCCCCTGGAATTGATAGTATAATTCTGTCAAAACCCTAACACCTGCGGTAACAGATGCAAGTCTGTGTGTGTGAGAGAGAGAGAGAGAGAGAGAGAGAGAGAGAGAGAAAGAGAGAGAGAGAGAACTGCACAGATGATTCTATTTCTCAGTGTATCCTGACACCTTTACCAAAACATTGCAGGATACTTGGAAAAATAGACTATCCTGAATATTATCATGGAAAATTAATTTATACACACACACACACAGTAAATGGGATAAGCTGTAGGAAGTTGATATCATTTCCGTCAACCCTAACGTTGACTTTACCCAATGTCAATGTATGGAAGGTTACCTCATATAAGCAATCTAAAAAGCATTTGGCTTTGATTTTGAAATGTTGTAGTAGGCATCCATACATTTTGCTTGGCCTAATTTCACAAAAATCAATTCATTATTATTTACATGAACGACAAAATTATTTACCGAACTACACCACACAGCAGACATTTAGCTAGTTGGAATGTTCCATCTCCTGCAAAGGGAACAAGCTACGCTAGCTAGCTAGCTACAGTGAAAAAATGTCGGCAGTTACTATCGTGAGCCTTAGTGAAGTCCCAAATTGCATCTCAAGAGGTGAAAACCTACCCATGCACAACAGTGTCTGCTCCCTAGTCAACAGTTAGTACATTCTACTTTTCTGTAAGTTTCCACACCTAAAATAACAGAAACGTGCAAATTGTGTAAAAGCTTATGCTAGGTAGTGTGCCGAGGGGTGAATCTCAGCACCATTTGTTGCTTTGTTTAATTGCAGAAGACATACTATGTTGTGCTCAATGTAAAATCACGTTAGCCGCTTAGCCGCTTGTCAACCACGGGAAAGCTTAGGCCTACTTCGGCCTCAGTATATCATTGGTATATTCCAGCAATTTTATTTCGCCCTGTCATAATTTAAATAAAAGCTTACCTGAGTTGTGGAAATGTTTCAGTGAATATCTCGAACGATAACGTTAGG
Organism: Centroberyx gerrardi; assembly: GCF_048128805.1. Lineage (NCBI taxonomy): Eukaryota > Metazoa > Chordata > Actinopteri > Beryciformes > Berycidae > Centroberyx > Centroberyx gerrardi. Next base: position 25,408,447 of record NC_136000.1, read on the forward strand.
ATATTGGTGTATATGTAAACTCATGGTGACAGTCACAGGGATGAGCGCCTCCTATTGGCCAACTGATGTTAGCTTCAGACGAGACAAAGAATTTGGTATTGGGAATTTGTAACAGCATCTTGTTGGCTCAGCAGGTCAAGATGCATGCCATGTCCTCATTGGTGTGACCTTTGTTGCATGCTGTATTTTCTCTTGTTCCTCTCTCTCTCTCAATTATATACTATCTAATGGAGCAGAAGAGCCATGAAAATAATGCAAAATAATCTTCACAAGTCACCATCCATACTTATTTCATTTTGTCTTTATGCTGCCTTGGTAAGGTTGTTTTGTACTTTCCATGCCAGTGAAGCACCTTAAATTACACTGAGTCGAATTGAATTGAGTTGAATTGAATTTTATCCCCACAAAGAACTCTGTGGTACATTGCAATCTTTCATCCTCAAGGTCACCGAGAGAGGAGTGTTTTTATTCCCCTGTCCTCCTTCAAGAAAGATGGAACATGTTTTCTGTTTGAAAGGCCGAGGAAAATAAGACAGACAGGCAAAGAAAGGAAAAATATGCAAATGGCCAGAGTGAGCGTTGTTTTGATGAGACATTGGATGTTCCACCCTTCATAAACCTTGACCTAGGCAAAACAGGGAGAGAGAGAGAGAGAGGACGACACAGAAAAAAGAGGCGATGAAACACAAATAAGAGGGTGAAAAAGAGAGAAGAGGGAGGGAAGGGTGAGAAAAAAGGAAGAAACAAAAAGACTGGGAGAGAGAGAGAGTGAGAGGATAAGATGACAGAAAGAGAAAGGCATGATGATGAGAGAAAAAGAAAGAATGGAAGTAGATTGAAGTGGATTTTTTTTTTCACATGTTCCATCTCATAAAGAAAGAGAGAGAGAAAGAGATGTTGAGATGCAGAGACAGGATGAAGAGGATATGTGTTTTTTTTTCATCTGCTCCATCTCTTTTTGAGGTCATCTTTTTATGCTAATGAGGTCCACCATAGAAACAGATGTGTGATGTGCCCTTGTCCTGCTTTGACCACTGTCTACTGTAGTCTACTGTCTACTGAGCACAGAGTATACAGGATAAGACTGCAGAGGGAGGTGAAGAGGGGAGAGAGGGGTTACAATCACAATACAGTCACAATAGAATCAATGAGGGAAAGCATGTCTTTTCCACCTGTGCTTTTTGTTTGATAAAGCTCAAGTGCACTTCCATACTTGTGCATTTATGCTCTCCCAATCTAGGATAGATTTTTCTCAACTCTCTTTTCTCAACTGTAAACCCTTTCATTGACCACAGACATTCACCACCATATCATGGCTGTAGTGGACATTCCCTTACCAGCTAATGGCCACTCAGTGCAAGTGCTGCTAGAGAGGTAGATTACACAAAAGGAAAGCAACCCAACTAACAAATGCTGCTTATAGATGATGTACATCAAGTGAACCTACAAACAAACACTCCAATACAGTCAATTAGTGAAATGCACAACCAGAGGAAGCAAAATTCTGGACCATTTATAAAGCACTAATTTACCTCTGAGAGTGTAAAAATCTACAGATGCCAGTGTTTCTATAAGTCTGTTCAACACTGGAATTGTAGCTGTGTATACAGGACACATACCATGCCACCTCACATTCCCCTGGCCATGCTTCTGATTCTATAATCCAACTTATCCTCACATACAGGCAACAAATTCAAAGGCTAAGCCTGAAAAAAAAAAAAACGATGTGAGGACATTGTGGAGCTGCAAAACTGTCTGAACAGAGCCAAAGGACAGTCTGGTTCACTACAAGGATACAATCACTTCATACATCTGCTTCTGAGAGCACAGTTGTATCCCCAACAAAACAATCTGCAAATTCAATATTCAGAAATCCTTCAGAGCTCCAAGCACAAAGATGCCAGAGGAGGCGTCCAACAGTGGTGACCACGACCAATCGCAGAAGGCCAAGACAAGGTTTGCAGATGATAACACCGTGATAGGCCTCATCTCCAAGAATAAGTTCATCTGTTGGAGAGAGGTTGTTTGACTGGTGTGTTATGTTGCAGTCACAGTCACCTGGATCTCAACTCTCTTGATAGACTTCAGGAAGCAACCACTCCTTCCCCTTGACATCAATGGCTCAAAAATCAGCAGTTGAATCATTCAAAATCCTACATGTGACCCAGAAGGCCCAGCAGCAGGTTCACGTCCTCCAGCAACAACAATTTCATCCTCTGTAGGGCAGCGCTGGTTCAGTTCCACAGAGCCATAACAGAATCAAGCTTAACCTTCTGCATGAGTCCGATCCGAGGGCAAACTGCAGGTCATCAGCAGCGGTCAGAGAAAGTCAGTGACTCTCCCTGAATCTTCATCGAGGTCCTGCATGACTCCATAGCAATAAAACATGCAGATCTGCTGCTGATCTCACCCAACGTGGTCACCAGTAGTTCCAACAAATTCCATCTGTTAAATAGTATCAGTCAATCATGAGCAAATCATGACATCACCAGACCAGTTTCCTCCCCTGTGCTGTGACCGTCTCTAGCTGGCCACCAGCCTGAAAACCTCTGTACATACAGAGACAAACATTAAGACTACTGCCTCACCCATCAATCATATCTGCCACTGAATCTTTACATTTTCCTTCTCTTATTTATACTATGTCCATGTGCATTGCACATCTTTGCACAGTCACTCTACTCAAAATATGTATGCGCAAATTCAATATGTGCATTTTGTATGTCTTTTATATATTGTGTATTGTATCACATGTAATAAAATGTACTGTATATGTAGTGTATATCCATCCATCCATCCGTCCATCCATCTATTTTCTGTACCTGCTTATTCCTGTTCAGGGTCACGGGGGGCTGGAGCTTATCCCAGCATGCATATGTGTATATATATATATATATATATATATATATATATATATATATATATATATATATATATATATAAGCAGGTACAGAAAATGGATGGATGGATGGATATACACAGGTGTGTGTTCAGTGGTGGTCAGAAACAGCCAATGAGATGTTGATGTTAGATCTACTGATATGTTTTCTTTCACAATAGTATAATGTCCTGTGATAATAAAAACACTTGTCTGAAGATCACATAACATCAGCGTTGTGAAGGAGAAGCTATTTGATTGGACAACGCACAAGGGATGCTAACCCTTTTCACACACACTGTGTTTTTTAACGAGTTTCTGGAGATAACCCTGGAAAGTCGGCGATAACCCTGGAAAGTCGGAGATAACCCTGGAAAGTCTGGGATAACCCTGGAAAGTCGGGGATAACCCTGGAAAGTCGGGGATAACCCTGCTCTGGAGTGGGTTCAGGCAGCCCTGGGCTAAAGTCAGGGTTATCCCAATGTTAGCTACAAAACCCTTTATAAGATCTTTATTGTTATTTGCAATGGGCTCACTCTCTGTGGCAGGGTGCGGAACTCGGCAATCTGCAAGAAACCTCGGAGTCGAGTTTCCAAATTGAGAGGAGCCAGTTGTGGTTGTTCAGGCACCTGGTAGCAATGCACTCTAGGTGAATCCCTTTTGAGGTACACCGGGCATGGCCACCTGGGAGGAGTTCCTGGGGTCGGCCCCGGACCCGCTGGAGGGACTACATCTCCCAGCTGGCCCGAGAGTGCCTTGGCATCCTCCAGGAGGAACTGGAGGAGGTTGCTGGGGAAGAGGACATCTGGGCTGCTCTGCTCGCCTTGTTACCTTGACCCTGACCTAGATAACCAGCAAGAAAATGGAGGGATGGATGAATTGGTAAAATAATTAATAAGGCACTTTGCATATTATTACATGAACAAAAACCATAAAATTCAAGGTCAAGGTAAAAAAAAGTCAAGGTGGTCAAAGCTATGAATTGCATTGCCTTTATAAATGAAAGTAAATGAAAGTCGTGACTGATGGCCCCTCCATGGGTGTTTACCTGTATATGCATTTGTATGTGCGTGTGTTTGTGTGTGTGTGCACAATGCACTTGTAATCCATGTGCGCATTTGTGTGTCTGCATGTGTTCTCTATGTGTGCACATATCATTTATGTGTGTCTGTGCATGTGAATGTGTGTGTGCACGTGTAAAGGTCTCACACAGTTTGACCTCTCCTCATTAATCTCCTCTGGAGAGGAAACGAGCTCCATCCATCAAGTGCCCATCCCAGTTGGAGACCCCACTACAAACCTGGCCAAAAGACCCTCATCGTCCTCCTCTACTGCACCTGCCAAAAACCCTACTCTTCCCCACCTCTCCTCTTCTACTCACCTTGCCAATAGATCCCTTCCCTACTTTATCGCTCCTTCTTTTCTGCCAATTTCTTAGACCAAAGACTGTATAGAACTGCCCCAGCCAACCTCTGAATGCCGCACTCCTAAAATACCAACCCCACATCAGACCTGGCTAAAAGACCCTCGCCCCTCGCTATCCTTTACTCTTCTGCCAAAAGACCATGTTTCGCTAACCCTCTTCTGCCAACACCCTGTACTAGAGATTCTGCCAAAAGGTGTGTCTTGCACATCACGCTGCATTTAATCTGCGTGCATTTTTTTCTACATGCTACACTTTAACCCAACATATTATAAAATGGTGAATACTTAGCTCGTGCTCCAACAGCTGAGGCAAGAGCATCCTAAGCGTTATTTTGTTTTTTAATGTTGTCTATCTAGAAACAATGCTGAGGGTCATGTAACTCCCTGTATTTTTCCACTTGGTGATTAACTTCATATCGTCCATCTTCACGTTCTCTGCAGATTCGCGCATCAAAGAAGTTGTGTATTTGTTTAGGATTTTTTGTTGTTGTGTTGTGGCTTGTGATTGGGCAATCTTTGGACAAGCTTATAAGATCTCTCTCTCTCTCTCTCTCTCTCTCTCTCTCTCTCTCTCTCTCTCTCTCTCTCTCTCTCTCTCTCTTAGACAATAGTCCTGGTGTGATAATATAGAACTCATAAAAATACACTGAAAGTATACTGAATGCATACATGCATGCATACATACATGCCCCACCCTAGCTGGCTACTTTCTGTCTTTGGGTGGCTAGTGGAAAACACTGTTTGCTCAGTACTACATCAGCTGAAGCACACCAAAGACTCTGCCCAGCTCCCATCTTCCGTCTGGATTACTGCATCTACCTACTGGCTGGACCCACAAAGTCATTTTTTCAGCACCTACGGCTACAGCCAGAATGCTGCAGCTCACCTCATCTTCATCCTCCTCAAATTCTCAAATGTCACCCCCCCTCCATCACTCCCTCCACTGGCTGCCTGTTGTGCTTGTGTAGAAGACTGCTACAGGATCTGTACCCCATACCTCCTGGCCATGGTCCAGTCCTATACTCCAGCCTATGTTCCCTTTCCTCTCTCAGTGAGCTGGTCATCACTGGTTACAGTCAATACAAATCACTCTGAATAAGCAAAATGCCCAAGGAAAAAAATGCCTAGGCAAAATGTAAATGGCTGTCTAAGAGATGTCGAGGACTTCATATCTGAAAATTTCCACAAAGCTCCGATACGCAACTTTTCGCCTCGAGGCAGGAACTGTATTGTTTGCCCCCCCTCCCCATCCTCCCCCTCTGTTGGGCAGGTTCATGCCCCAAAACTTGTCGCTCATCTTGATGAGCTGTCTACTTTCAAATGGCATCTAGCCTGAGGCTGAGATAACCGGCATCTGTAAAGCCACCACAGGCATTAAAGAAACAGACGCAGGCAATCTGAAATTTGAAAAAATAAACAATGCCGATGTCTTGAACAGGTCTTGTCTGGTCTTCACTGTTCTTGCTTTGCTCAATGCTTTCTGCCATTGTTGTTGTTGCTATGACTTCCCAGCCACAACCCAGCTTGCTGCTGGCCGCATCCACAGCAGAAGGCAGGCCCAAACTGTCCTGAACATCGTTGGAAGTCAGACACAGTCAGACACAGACTGATTATGTATGAAAGATTCTATTTATTTATTATTAAGTTGCAAAGTCCTTAAACTAAATTTTTGAAATAAAAAAAAAAAAAAATTAAGTACTTGCCATGTTTTATTAATGTTTAAATCTGGAGCAGTATGCTATGTGACTAATAAAGACGGGGTTTGTCCGTCCTGTTTCTTTAAACTGCTGGTTCAGACCCATCGTTATCAACTGAGGAACATTGCAGACATTAGATGGTTTGGCCATTTGACTATACTGAGAAAATGATACATGTTTTTATGTTTGGCTTGACAACTAAAATGTGCTGTGTTCCTGTTTTGTCAAGCTGTGCCACAGCTCCTGATTGTAGGTTATTGACAAAGAGTGAATGCATGCCATGTGGCCATGTTACCTCTGTCTTCGTGCATGTGTGGAGGTGAAGAAAAACACAACACCTCTGCTCTCTTGAGCTCACCTCGACACAGTCTGTCCCATTCAGCAAGCCTGCGTGAATGCCATCTTTCTCCATTTCTCCCACTCTCCTCTCCTTTGTCTCTACTTTCTCTACAGGCCTTGGCTTTCTCCCACTAACACGTACCTTTACAGAGAAGAGGGAGAGAGGGAGAGAAAGAAGAGGAGAGACAGAGAAATGAAAGGGAAGACCACAGAGGGAGGTGTGACGAGGATTGGCTGAGCGCACTGCCGAAACCATGGCAACCCATCGGCGTTACCTTGAACCAGACGAGAGGTGTGGAATTGTAGGCAAAGCTTTAAAGGGAAACTGTGTACGTAACGTGAAACAGGCGCTTTCAAATGTGACTGCCACCTTTCGCTCTCTCTCTATCTGTCGTTATATATGGATATGTTTGAATGTATCTAGCTAGCAAGCTTCTCTTATATTGCTCTGTTTCTTTTCTCGCTTTGGCTCAAGGCTCTGGCTTTCATCCTCTAAAAGGAAGGGGTCAAGAAGCAAGGGTGGCAAGAGAGCAAGAAGTGGAAGAGAGGAGAAATTAAAAATTACAAAAAGATGGTATAGAATATGTGGTGGATTATCTGAAATCGTTAGTTTTGTTTTTGTTTGGGGTTTGAGAATATATGTCCTCAGGTGATAAATTAAATAAGAGGAAGACGTGTTAAGACATTTCTTTTTCTTGCTTTGGCCGTCCAATAATAATTTTGTCCTCAAAAGGATTTTTTTCAACACATATGCAAGTGTAGTTTTAGACAACATATATATTGTGTTGCATTCCACTAAAACTTGTCAATGTGCAAAACTCTCAGCCCAAAACGCAACACTAGTTTTAGGCTCAACATTCATACAAAATAAAGCAACAACAAAGGAGATTAACATTCATCTCTCCAATAGTAATGTATAATTTGCAACCACATAGTATGATTACTGTACGGGGCATTTAAGAGTAGGTGGGATTGCATGTTCCATATCACTGTTGTGTCTCAATAACCTCTTAACTACAGTTTTAGTGTTTTAGTGTCATTTTTTATTACGTAAAAATGTGCTTATTTAATTCCTTAATAAGTTTCAAAACTGTATCAAACCTCTGCAAATTTCCTGGTATAATATACAAAAATTATGGAGGTCAGTGTGAAAATACATAACATAAATTCCTGAAAATTTTTCTTTTTGGAGGTGCAGGAATAATAAAATAATGACGATAAAACAAATAATACAAGAATTTAATACATTTGGGTTGACAACGATGAAGATAAACAAACAAACAAATCAAAACACTTATTTCTAGAAGAGTATTAATTTCTTTTTTTTAATGTACCACATTTTTGTGTAATTTAAATACTTGTTATTATTGATATTAATAATAATGTACTGTATATGTAAATGTTACAATAATAACAATAACAATGTGATGATTATTAATATATTATTTTGTAAAATGGTTCAATACTGTAAATTACATTAACTGTTATAATATATAATAAAATAATAATCCAACATTTCATCTAATTTATTATGTGATTTATATTCATTACCTTAAAAAAGTGAGTTGAAGTGAGTTTACCCTCCACTACTATTGTGGTGGATGGAAATTGCTTTAAATATCAAAACTCCCACAGATAAAGGTCCAACATATAAATAAAGGCTAAATTAATTGGCAGTCATCCTCTTCTGCTGTCATCTTCTGCTTTATGGATAGACAGAGAGACAGAGAAAGAAAGAGTGTGCAGAAAAGTCAGAGAAAAAAAGAAAGAGAGAAAGAAAGAAAGATAAACCCACTTCACCGTTGCACCTTCAAAATAGCCTCCACCGTCCAACACACGCACACACACACACACACACACACACACATACTCACACCAACAGGTCAACAAATGGGTATAATTAGCTGTGCTGATCAATAAGACTTTAAATGAAACATACTTATCATTGTAACCCCCAGCCTGCGACTATCAGCACCGGTCCTTGCTGACAACATAGTAGAATTGTATAACACAGAGTTTTGTGTGTGTGTGTGTGTGTGTCCCCAATGGAGACCTGGAGAGAATTGGAATGCTATTAGGTAGGGGCACAGGGAGCACTTAACACTGACAGAGATAGAGGGAGAGGTAATGTGAAGGGAGGTACAGGAAGAGAGTGTGTGTGTGTGTGTGTGTGTGTGCGCTAGCATATATGTGTAGTAATTGGAACAAGAGCATATGTATCATGTGTGTGCATGTAGGTGTAAATTATATGTTTAGGTCAAAGTTTACTCCATTGTTAATTTATAGCCTCGTTTTCATTGTTTTGTGCTCCCACGTTCATAACTCAAACAGAATAATCAGCACGTAAAGCGTGGAGAAAAATATATAAAGTGTGTGCTTAATTGACCTTATTGAGCAGGTTTCCAAACTGATTTCAGCAGGTTTCCAAATTGATTTCAGCCACTTGTCATAATTCATTGAATTTAGTTTGATTGAGTTTATTTATTAAGTTTAAATATGCTGAAATGTATTGAAAAAGGATTACTTTTGTTGAATTAGGCTTTTGATTAGGTATAATTGATTGAATTACGAATCAAATTTCACTTCAGTTTGGGGATGAGTTATCAAGACATAATGACAATGCTAGCATCATTGTTAGTCAGAAACAGTTGACAAGCATATTGACAGTTAATGGGCTGTTCCGTCGTAAATATGCAGACTTGACCAGTGGTTTTCAGTCCCGCTCAAACCCAGAGTTCTGCTGGTTTCCATTCTATCCATCTAATCAGGGACTGATTTACACCTGGGATGCTCAGTGAATGCAATTAACTGCAATTAACTACCCAGAAAACCAGCAGTACTCTGGGTCCTGAGGACCAGGATGGAGAGACACTGTTTTAGACCAGTGGTGTCCCACCAGGTGCCATGGAGGGCCACGGAACACTACAGCAGCTGATTTCACTGATTAGTTCCTCCTGTCTGGCTGAAGGTGTGTTAATCAGTGAAACCAGCTGGTGTAGCCTCCATGGCACATGCTTGGACACCACTGTTTTACACTTTATAGCTCAGTTACACTGGCTGTGTATTTGCATGCGCACCTTTCATATAAGGGGAGAACAACTTCTGTATTCAGTGGTAACAGTGTGAGGGTGTCAGCAACTCGTTCACATGCATTACATGCAACAGGAACACATGTTTTACACAGTATATCGACCGCATGAGTTCATATTCCCCCCCCCCCCCTCACAGGACGGCTCTATACCTTCTACATTCATACTGTGTGTGTGTGTGTAGGCAATCTATATGAAGGTGAGACATATCTGTGTGTCAGCATGTGGTCATGTTTATGTATGTTTTTGTATGTGTCCACATGTAGTGATTAGAGCACGAGGACTTACATATATTGAATTGTAATGTGTGTGTTTGAGTGTGTCTTCATGTGTGTCAGTGTAAATATAAAAATCTCAACCACCTGTACTGAATGCCCAGCTCTATCTCAGCATTTTCTCTTCCCATTCTACTTTGGTGTGATGCACTCTATCAGTTCTATTCAACAGTTTACCTGATGTACACCACTCCATATTCTGGACCACCAAAGATCTAAAAACCTGGCTCCTCCGTAGTCTGACTCCATTCAGGCACTTAACAAACCACTCATGAATAGAGTGCAAGTGGTGTCTTACTGAACTAGAAGTCCATTGACTATTCTGGAAAGATGGACTTTCCTGTCAGAGACGGTCTCTAACTGCACATCTCTCCAAATTGAGTGAGGGAAACAAAAAAACTTTATTTTTTCCTTTTCAGTACCATTACAAATCTCCTTGTCACTTTATTTAGGATTTCCCTCCTCCATGTCATTGATGGAATTGTTCAAAATTAATTAAAAATATCCATAAACTAGTATAGTAAAATATAGTAAAAAAAATGGTAGTCATTAAACTGCTATTAAAGAATACTCAACAATGAGGATCTGAAAAATTACAGACCAATTTTTCATCTTCCATTTCTCTCAAACAAGCTAAAAAAGTTGTAGCCCAGCAGCTTATTCCCTTTATTTTAAAGATGGATCACACTCAGTTTTCTTCTATTCGGCACAGAAAAAAAATGAAATGACATTTTAGGCCCTAAGAAACAAAGAACTCACCTGTCAGACCTCGAGCTTCATTTCAGTGGCTGTAGAGTTACCCCAAAGGATTCTGTCAAAAACCTTGGCAGGTTTTTGACAGAAAACCTGCCAAAAACATTATCTTTGATCCAGACCTTTTCTTTGACACATCACATCAAAGCAATATCCAAAACAGTGTATTTTCACCAAATAAATATCTCCAGGATGAGGCATTCCTCTCTTTTACTAACCAGAATGCATCCCCACAATTTGATTCTCTCCCGCTGTCTCTACTCCATCCTTTATATATCCCAAAAAAATTAATTTTTAATAGCATTTAAAAGCGTTTTCCTATCCCTTCGGATCACGCTTGCAGCCAGCGTTACTCCAGATATGGAGTGTGGAGTCACAGTATTTATGTCCAGGCTCAAGACTCATTTATTTAGTGCAGCTTACCATCTACCTTAATTCCCATTTCACCAGCCACTCCTTTCTCTTTGTTTCCTTCCCTGCAGCCTGTCATTCAGTTTTTGCTCCTGCAGACTGCCCTTCACTCTCTTATCCACTCATACACACACACACACACACACATACACAAGCTCTGGCCTGCCATATTAAACGTGTGCAGTACTTGTTCTTTCTTCTTCATATCTTGTGTTTTTTATGTTCTCTGTTACACACTTTGTGAAAAGCATGTTTGTCAAAAGCCCTTCTTACATACATTTAAAGTCACAATCAAACCACATTTGAGAGCATTTCTTAAGGTAATGTATTTCCTGTTGAGACAGGATATCGGGGCGGGACATAATAGGGATAAGGTAGGGATCATTCAAAAGTGTAAACCAATGGGATGTCAGTTAAGGAAAAGAAGGCAGTTTTATTTGATGGGAGGGGCAGAGGGGCGGGATTGTTCAAAAAGTTTGTGATGGTTTTATTGGTTTGAATTTTTATGCACACCTCCTGGTACATGATGATGTCATCACTAAAGATTTTCTGTTTTTCAGTAAGTAAAAGTAATAGGATTTTGATATAAAAATACAAGAAAATGCAGTTTTTGTCATTTTTTGGCATAAATTGTCAAATAGGTGAATGTGCTAAAACGATAGAATGAGCTAAAAAGGTGACTTTAACTTGACTTGACATTTGTGTCGTGTCCTGTGTGTGTTGAAGTGACACCAGTGCTTTCAGTAGTACATGTCCCAGGACAAGGCCGCCCATAATACCCGCAGCTTACATCAGCACATACATGTACTCTATGCTGTACTCTATGTCCCAGTGCAGTGCAGCAGAGCTGAAAAATCCAGATGACGCTGCAGGCTGGACACATGTCAATGTCCTGTGAACGCCTTATGTGATGTATTTTCAGGAACATCATACATCACGCTCCCTGCTGGTACAATGCAGAGCGAGGATGGATATTTTGTAAAATGTATGTTGGGTCATTTCTTGCCCTTGGGCCTTGAGTTTGATGCGTACGCAATAGAGCGGGGGTTCTCAGACTTGCTCATGTCACGAACCCCGCAATAGACACAAATTAGGTCATGGACCCTCAGTTGATAAGATTTCTTCCCAGGGACCCATGTGAGAAGGGTTTCGCTGTTAGTTGACTTAGTATTGAGTTGTATAACTGTCTCCACTGTGGGGAGAAAGTGCTGAGAGTGAATTAGTGTAGTTATTGTTGTGCATTCCCTAATTGTGGTAATTAAATCATAGTGAAATTAAACTATTCCTCATTTTGCTAGATAGATAGATAGATAGATAGATAGATAGATAGATAGATAGATAGATAGATAGATAGAAAGGTGTATGAATGCTGCGGTCAGATTATTAGCCTCCTAACCTTTCTGTTGACAAGTGCTCTCTCATCACTGCTCTTTACAGAGTAATGGGCAGACTCAAAAAAGGGCTTGACAGAGACAGAAGGAAAGGGAAAAAGAGAACGTTGGGGGGGGGAGAAAGAGGAAGAAAGCAAGAAAAACAACAACGGAGAGAGGGAGGGAAAGACTAATGGCCAGGGAGGAACGGAGAGAAGGGAGAGAAAAAAGAAAAGGGAAAGAGAGATATAGAAGGAGAAGAGAGGAGAGGGGCGGGGGGGGGGGGGGGTGCAGGGATGGAGGGAGAAGGGGAGAAAGTGGAGGAGACAGAGTGAATGGAGGGGAGGGGGGAGGTGGCCAGAAAAACAAGCAGAGAATAAACAGATCGAAGGAGAGAGGAGAGAAAAACAGGCAGAGACGGAGAGAGAGGCACGGAGGGCTGGAGGCAAACTCAGCGTGAGTCGGAGAGAGTGGGGAGAGTGACAGACAGACAGACGGCGAGGAAACAAACAGAGGGAAACGGGGAGAAATAAAGAGATAGAGAGTGAGATAGAAAGGAAGGGAGAGAAAGAGAGGCTGGGAGTGAAGAAGGGAAATGTCCAAAGAAAGCAGGTGAGAGTCGAACGCTATGTTCAGACCCGATGGACGCAGGGAAAGGGAACACCAATCAGTTTCAAGCAGGATGCCTGTAAATTTCTCCCCCTGCCTAGTATTTACAGCTGGAAAAATGTCCATTGGGTATTCGTGACCAATAACACCGACCAATGGCATCTGCAGAAAAAGATTCGGAAAGCTAGATTCCCTGAAGAAGACATGGCGAGCCTGGTGCAAAAGGAGTTAAAATGCAAGAATGATAGAATAGAAAAATAGAATCCTGAAGCATGGTTTCAAGCAATCTACACAGTCGCATTATTCCTCATCGTTCAGAAAAGAATTAAAATATCAACCAAAGCCTCTAATCATAATGGCTGCTGTCTGTTCAGCAGTTACCACACATGTCGTCTTACCAATTTTGCTGCTTAATTGTCAAGTCCAGCGGAGAAAAAAAAAGAAAAATTCCAGGCGATTTACTTGCGAGGTGAAATTTTGCTTCCCTTCCCATGCGAACATACGGTACGTGATTGTGTAAGTTACAGAGACAAAGGGACAGACAGACAAAACAGTAAAACACTGAGAGAGAAAAACAGGCGGAGAAAAGGAAAAAGCCGCATGAACCTGAGACAGAAACAGGCAAACAGAGAGACCGGGACAAAAATGTAATGACAGAGACAGAGAGACACAGAGGGAGAGAGAGACAGAAAGTGAGACAGAAAGAGGGTCAAGGCGAGGAGCGGAGAGAAACAGAATGATAGAGAGAGAGAGACGGTTGAATTGGCTGTCAGAGCTCTCCTGTCTTTATTACTTTTCTATAGAGATGTTTGGAAGGAACAAAGGGAGTGTGTGTTCGATGTGTGTGGGTTCTGGGCACCCAAGGCTACCACGAGTCCACCTGCGTGTGTGTGTGTGTGTGTGTCTTTTGTGTGTGTTCTCTCTGCACAAAAGACACACACATGCCCCCCCCACATGCATACACACAACGGGAACGGGGTGCTCTCTGTTTGCCAATGGGGTCTTTTCATTGGAGCCTAGGCTCAACCTTCAGCTAACACAAGAGAAGCACAAGGCCAGCAGGACTGAATAGCACACACACACACACACACACACACACACACACACACACACACGTCTTCCTACGCCTCCTCTCTCACTCCCTCCATCTCTCCTCCTCCATACTTTTTTTTTTCTTCCTCATACTTTTCTCTCATTCTTCTGCAGTAGATGAGAAGGTCGCTGGGAGCTGAAGTTGTTGTTGGGTATATTGATGGGAAAAAAATGCCATCTATCTATCTATCTATCTATCTATCTATCTATCTATCTATCTATCTATCTATCTATCTGTAGTATCTTCTCTCCTAGATGAGATGACAGGATAAAAGGATTGAATGAGAAGAGGAGGAGAGAGAGGTGTTTGTTGTATGTATGTAGAACAGCATTAGTGTTAGTCTACACATTTACACTTCAAATGGGACACACACGCACTTGATGTATGCACTGTGTGAAATGCAAATGGACACACTTGTTATGAAGCCGCATGGCAATGTACTCCGCTTGATCTCAAGGGGACTCATATTGATTCATATCAAAAACAGCGCTCCCATATTCACGCCAGTCTCAGCTAAGAATGTTCACAAGCGACAGCCAATTTCCACCCTCACAGGCAGACTGGTGTTCGGTCTCTTCGGTGCCGACACATGCTATGGCAAAACAATTGGAATTCCAAGCCACGCCATATGATGGATTGCATTAAAATGTCACTCCAAACCTTTTGTTAAGGTCTGTGAAGTGGGAAATTTGATGGAGTAACACATTTTGGGTTTCATGTTGATTTTCTGAACATTGGCGCTCACTCCATGATGCGTCAGTTTGCTTCACCACAACTACTGACTACTTCTGGTTTCTGATTTTGTGAGTTACAACCCAATGTTTTTGACAAACACGTCTGCCTTTAAAGGTCCCCTATTACAACAATTCAAATTTTCCTCTATTTATATCCTACTATAAAATGAGGAAAACTCTGTCCGTCTGTCCGTCCGTCTGTCCGCATCCATTTTGCTCCTCAACGGGTTGGCCAATCAATCTGAAACTGCACATGGGCATTGAGCATTGGCATAGGTCGCTGGGAAAGTAATAACATAACTCCAGCACGTTATGGAGCAACCTTTTAACACTTCTAGTTTCATCTGGGCTCTTTCAACCCTGATAGGTTGACATTCTTCATCAGTCCTGAAGTCTATAGGCTAACGCCACATTCATGTCATATCGAAAGAAGTGAAAGAACGGGATGACATCTCGTTGCTACAACTTGGAAGTATTCACATGTTAAACTCAGATTGCCCATATTAAAAACAAGCACAGGTTAAATTACCTAATTCCACTAACGTTACTTAAAGGTAATAACGTTACCTACCGTTAAAGTTTGTAGGGCAGCAAAAAAACTTGTTACTGTTTACAGATCCCGTTAATAACACAGGCGAGTTTGGAGCAAATTGTGGAATGCTAAGTTTCACTTTTGTTTTCACAAGTAGAGACAACTATAATTTCTATACACCGACCAACTTTTGATTTTGTGCCTCTGTATGGGAAACACTGCCATCTGAAGAAGCGCATCATCTCATGAAGCGACAGATGACTGACTGACTGCCTGACCTGATTTGCCGCGTGATGCCCTCAGCTGTGCCTTGGGGAAAATTGCTATTTATGAATTTAAAATCAAGCATAAACTGAGTGCAGCAGTCATTACCCGCTCTTTGTAAGTAGACTTGATTATATTACTGTGAATATTACTTATAATTTAATTTAGTTTTCCATTTTTGTTTCAATTTCAGTTTTTATTTAGTTTCAGTTCTAGCTAGTATTTTTGGTAGGTATGGTATTTTTTAAAGCTATAATGTGAAAATCTCTCAATCACAGTCAACTTTTAAGTCACTTTTTGCTCAGTGGCACTAACCCTGTACTGTGACCTACCCTGGATAAAGGCTTCTGCCAAATGACACTTACATAATTAGCATGGGGCTGTGAAAACAAGCTCCTAATGCCTTCTACGGTTTATTTATTCATCCAGTGGCTCATTCATTTATTTCCAGTGGACGTCATGCCGAGTTCTAAAGCATCTCAAAATCTATCCTCGGTCTTCCCGTCTGACGGTGCAGAGAGGAAGTGTGTGTGTTTGTGTGTGTTTGTGCATACGGTAGATAGAGAGAGAGTGCGTGAGAGAGAGAGAGAGAGAGAGAGACAGACAGACAGACAGAACAGTTTTATGTCTCCTCCCAGCTGGTAATCAGACTTCAAAAACACAGCGAGAGGGTTGTGTTCCGCTAAGTGGCGATTGATCGTTCTATGAGTGTGTGTATGTGTGTGAAAGGAAAACATGGGAGATAGTTCGACTGATCCTCATAGATAGATGATCTCTTGCACACACACACATGCGCACACACACACACACACACACCTGTCTCACTTTTCTCTCATCTTCAACCTCTCTCTTCTTCTTCACCCCCCCCTTTTCTCTTTCTCTCTGTTCCAATCCCTCGCTCTGAGGAGTGGGTGTGCTCTCTCTTGTCCTTCTCCAATCTCCCTCCTCAGTGTGTGTCCACCGCTACCATGGACACCTCACACACATACGCACGCACACGCACGCACACACACGCACACACACGCACACACACACACACACATACACACACACACACACACACACATACACACAAAGCCCTCTCCAATCCCCTTTCCCCCTGCCCTCCTCTCCTCCTCTCTTATCTACAACTCCTTCCTTCCTCCTCTCCTCCCTCCTCTCCCCTCTCCTCCAACCCCTCCCTCTCTGTCTGCCCCACCGCTCCCCAACACACACACACACACACGCACATCTCATCGTGCCTCCCCCGTCTCCTCTTTGCCTCCTGCTTAGCGCTCACTTATCAAAGCCCCATTCAAAGCACAGGAGGAGATCGGAGGAGAGACGGGTCAGAAGAAACAGATGAGGACGGACTGTGTGTGTGTTCGTGAGTGCAAGCAAGCGCGGATCTTTGTCGGTGTGTGTTCTGTATGTGTGTAGGTGTGCGTGTGTCTGTTTGTGTGTGTGTGTGTTCTAGCCTATACGTGTGTGATTGGTGTATTTTCTTGCCTGCAGCGATGTCTAGTGGAGAGCGAGTCCGAAGAGGCTTTACCTTCTGTCTCCATCAAAACAAACCAATTACACAGACAAACCCATAAGGGGCGCCACCTCTGACAGCCCAAACACATAGAGGGTCGACCAGCCAAAGCCTTTGATGTTGCCCGGCCATGAGCGCAATCCTTAAAAGCCCACTTTAAAACAAAAATTCCCATATGATATCCCTATGATCTTTCGATCAATATTTGTGAACACGAACAAGCTAGAAACCAGATAACCAATGCTCTAATCCATGATGCTGTTAAGAGACAAAAACCTAGAGCTGCTTCACTGACAAGACTGACTTTTGAGAAATCATAGAATGTTTGATGTAGGGTGGAAAGTCTGGATCAAGGCAGATTTTTTTTTTCCCAACATAGGATACATGGCCACAGAGAGCAAAACAAGTTTTCACGGAGAGAGCTCCCAGCATGGAGCTGAGGAAGCAAAGATGTTGTTTTGAAAATGAGAAGGCTGTTTACAAGGACATGATGCAAGCTTTCGGTCTAAAGGGACCAGACTTTGGGGGGCAAATCCAGGGACATTCCCAGTCGGTACTGAAAGAGTGAGGTACCCTCTCTATTCCCTGGTAAAATCATTTCATTTCAGTCATTTCTCTGGGACCAATTTACATGCCACTTGACGGATGCTTTTATCCAATTTTCTTTGGAAAATGCTTCGAAACACACACCACTGACAAGCTATAAAACTAAGCATACATTTAGCTGCCTTATAAAAAAAAACATTCCTTTTTTCTGGCTCAAAACCATGCAGCTCAAGGTTGACTGTAGGTTCACCCCACTGACCACAGCAGAGTGTATAGTGTCCAGTCACTGAGCAAACAGCTGATGAAGGATCAAAACACATGAACGTCAGTACAACTGAACTGCAGTAGAACCTCAGCCCTTCACCTTCTCTGCTTTTTCACTATATCGTGAAGTGAATCACTTCCCGATGGTTGTTTCTAAACATGCAAAATGCCAATAATTCCTGTTTCATTTTGTTTCTTATGATATCGAGATCGGTCTTTGGCTTGAGAGTAGCCAGGTGAAAAAAATCGCCACCACAGGGACAAAAATAACATCAAATATCAGAAATCAACCTGTTAATAGAGCTCTGCATAGCAAAGTAATCACAGTTAGAGTTTTGGTGTTATATTGTAGAGCCTCGCATTGCGAGGCGTCTTTTTTTTCAGGCGCGACCATGGCATCCTGAGATGTCACATAGCCTGAAAGCCTGAAATAAGCCTTGAATCGCTCGTCATCCAAATGAAGGTCCAGGATCTACCGGTGATATTCTCTGTACTCTTGTATTTTTCATCATTCATTCAGTTTGTTTGTGATGTGGGACTTTCACTATCGAAACCACATATGCCATCAATCACCAAGCATGCCAATCATATCCCAACCTCATCCCAAACTGGACTCTGCCTTGTGTTTAATAATGTAATAAAAGATATCTTAAAATAGCATTTTGACTAGTCATAATGTAATGAGAGATATCTTAAATTAGCATTTTGACTAGTCATAATGTAAAAAAAAAGATATCTTAAATTAGCATTTTGACTAGTCATAATGTAAAAAAAGATATCTTAAATTAGGATTTTGACTAGTCATAATGTAATAAAAGATATCTTAAATTAGCATTTCGGTTGGTCATATGAGAGATATCATAAATGCTAATTTACAATATCTCTCATTACATTATGACTAGCCAAAATGCTACTTTAAAATATTTCAGATATCTGTAATGAGAACTACTGGAACTACCACTACTAGGCCTGTACTGCTGCAGCAGCTGTAGTAGTAGCAGCAGCAGCAGCAGTGTTGTTGCTTGCCACTACTGACTAATACCACCCGTCTTAAAAGTACTGCTGCAGCAGCAGCACCCAGCACGTTCCCTGGAGCCCCTGGTAAAGCTCTTAAAGCTCTTTTTACACGGGAGGCGACAACCGCATGCGAACTCACCTCTCTGCTCCTCTCTGCGACACTGTCGCTCCTGGGCAGAATCCCACGCTGAATCCCGCACCGCGCGGTCAAAAGTTACACACAATTCAGTCAGAGACACTTACGTCAAAGGAGATTGGACCATTATAGCCACGGCCGCTTCAGTGCACGGGCTTACAGGGGCTTCAGCCCCAGGCCTACGAAGATCAGGGGCCTATCACGAGCCAATATATCTATTTTTAAAAATCACATTGATTTGTAATTTGTCGAATTTTCTGTCCATCACTTGATATTCATGTTTGTGGCTGACAATTGGTCCAATTTACAAGTGGCCCACGTGGCCACACGTGGAACAGACACAACATAGGCTAACCGCCTAATAGTTTTGTCATGTGAGTCATGTAGGCAACAGTAAAGAAATGCTCGTGACAAGTGAAGCTAGAGGCTAGGTCAAAATGTCGGACAAGAAAAAGTTTGAGAGGGGTGCACATAAAAGAAAAGTGTTACGAGAAAAAGAGATCCGTGATAAGGAATTATTAAAAAACATTCCAAAGCTAACAGGATTCTTTAAACCTGTAAATGAGAAGGAACGATCATCAACCTCACCAACCAGGGCAGTGGTGGCCTAAAGGTTAGAGAAGCGAGCTTGTGACCAGAAGGTCGTCGGTTCAATCCCCCGGACCGGCAGGATAAATCTGGGTGGGGAAAGTGAAAAGCAGCGCTTGCCCCTCCCTCATTACCACCACTGAGGTGCCCTTGAGCAAGGCCCTTAACCCCAACCGCTCCAGTGGAGCTGCTCAGTGGCCAGCAGATCAGACTGTGGTTGTACTGATCAGCTTCCAGGTGTGAATGTGATCAGGGCGTTCCTGAAAAAGAGAGCATTGCTCTCAGTGAAACTCCCCTGAATAAATAAAGGTTAAAAAAAAAAAAAAAAAAAAAAAAAAAAAAAACTAGCTCAGGAGGAGGAGAGCTATCGCCATCATCGCCACCATTAGAGCGGCCCGGGCCCTCATCATCAGAGGATATACTAACCCGGGAGCCAACTGGGCCTGCTACTAGCTATGCGGCTACTGACACCATGGAGTGTGAGTGGGCAGCAGGAGGAGAGAAGAGGGCAGGAGAGGACGAGCAGACAGGAGGAGAGGCGCGGGCAGAGCCAGCAGGAGAGGAGCAGGCAGGAGGAGGAGACAAGCGGGCAGGAGCGCACGACGAAGAGCAGGCAGGAGACGACCCCTATAGCACTGACCCGGGTCGCTGGGGCAACAACAACATGAACGAACAGGCGCGTGCTTACTGGGCCAAAATGGGACCGGAATCCTGCCAGAATAAAGAAGCTGACCTCTCCGCCTCAGAACGGCAGTACAAGCACCAGAGAAGATTCTTCTCCAAAATACATTTCAAGCGCAAGCTCGGTAACAGGGAGTATCTGCCCAGAGAGTGGCTTTGTTATTCACCATCGCAAGGTAGTGTGTTTTGCTTTGCATGTAAAATATTTGGCAATAGCAATGAAAAGGGAGTGTGGGCTACTGTGAAGCATGCCAGTGAACGTATATCAGAACATGAAAGCTGTGACATGCACAGGAAAGCCATGATTACATACATCAACCAGACAGCTGACCGTGGGACAGTGGACTCAGAACTCAAAACACAGTTCAAAGACGAGTGCGAATGTTGGACGCGGGTTTTACAGAGGGTCGTTACTGTAGTGAAGTATTTGGCAGAGCGGGGACTTGCTTTTAGGGGTGATAGCCACAGGTTTGGAGACACCAACAATGGTAACTATTTGGGTAGCATGGAGCTGATCAGTCAGTTCGATCCTTTCTTAAAAGCCCATATATATAAGTATGGAAACGCCGGCAGAGGCACCCCCTCCTATCTCTCCCTGAATGCCTGTGAGGAATTCATACAGCTGATGGGACAGAAGGTTCTCGATGAAGTCATCAGTAGAGTGAAACTAGCAAAGTACTTCTCTATCAGTGTGGACTCCACGCCAGATGTTACCCATGTGGACCAGCTGACGTTCATCCTGCGGTACGTATCACCGGAGGGCTGTATTGAGGAGCGTTTTGTTAAATTCCTGCCCATTACAAGCCACACCGGAGAAGCGCTGTTCAATTCAGTTCTTAGTGTTTCAGGAGAGATGGGCATCGACATTAATAACTGTAGAGGACAGTGTTGTGACAATGCCAGCAACATGTCGGGCACCTACAAAGGCGTGCAGACCCGCATCAAACAGATCAACCCACTGGCAGAGTGGGTACCCTGCGCGGCGCATACGTTAAATTTGGTGGGGGTTAACAGTGTTAACTGCTGTGAGGAGACGGAACAGTTTTTCAGTTTTGTGCAAACTCTGTTTAACTTTTCCTCAAAGAGCACGTCACGCTGGCAGATGATCAAGGCGGGGTTGCAGCCTAATGATAATCACCGAATAGAAACTTTAAAAACGCTTTCTGATACCAGATGGTCAGTGCACGCTGTCGCCACCAAAGCCCTGTGTCAGAATTACGTTGGTATCCACCAGTCATTACTAAACATTGCTGACGATGAGCACCAGAATTTGAGCACAAGAGAGGAGGGTATGGTACTCCACAAAAAAATGAATAAACTGGAAATAGCATTTATGTGCAACATGTGGAATGCCATTCTTCTACGTTTCCAGCGAGTGAGCGCTGCACTACAGGCAGTGGAACTGGACCTGTGCAATGCTGTGGATCTGGTTCGGTCATTGCGTGATTATGTAGCAGGCCTACGGGATCAGTTTGACAGCTTCGAGACAGCCGCAAAGAATATGTCCCCCACCGTGTCCGAGGTGTACAAAGCAGACACTCAACGAAGGAGAAAACGAAAGAGACAGGCTGAGGAGTTATCCGAGCCTGAGTGCCAGCTGTCAGGCCGCAGACGCTTCTGTATATCTGTGTTTACCTTCGTGATTGACCGGCTAGTGGCAGAGCTGGACCGAAGATACCAGTCATACAACGACGTGTGTGAAACCTTCGGTTTTTTGAACAGATTCCATTCGATTTCCCCCCAGGACCTCCGCTCAGCAGCATTGAGCCCTCAGAAGAAATATCACAGCGACTTGGAAGAGGACTTTGTGGAGGAAGCGGTACAGTTCAGGGAGTTTGTGCGGAATGAGGAGGTGAGCACGTCAGCAGTGGAGTTACTGAAAGTATTGAGACGAAGAAAACTCCATACAGTGTTTCCCAACATGGACATAGCTCTACGGCTATTCCTGACTATGCCAGTGACCAACGTGAGCAGAGAGCGTTCTTTCTCTAAACTGTCCTTGGTGAAAAGTAGACTGCGTTCAAGCATGCAGCAAGACCGAGTCAGTAACCTCACACTGATGTCCATTGAGCATGACATTCTTCGTGCATTGGATTTTAAGGACATAATCGAGGTCTTTTCCACAAAGAAGACCAGACGAAAGCACTTCTGAAAGGTAAGACAATGCTCTAGCCTATTTATTGCTTTCCAGTAGCCTATTCTAATGGTGCAGGTTTTAAATTGGAAATTATTGTTCTAGTGTTCCCGTTGTGCATTGTTTTAATAAGGACTATTTAACTGATATAACCTAGATTTGTGTTAATGTATTGTTAATCTACATGTTGGTGAGTTTCATATTCTGATAATTGGCATTTACTAGGCCATTATATGTCGCTGTCCATGGTGCTGAATGGGGCTACAAAGCTTCTCAGCCCCAGGGCTTTACGGCAGGTTAAGGCGGCCCTGATTATAGCACTAATGGTTATACAGTTGTATTTGGCGGAAAAGGCTCTGCTCTTGAGGATGCTCCCCAATGAATCCAAGCAGCATGTGAGAGATTCTGCGGGGAGCAGAGGCATTGTTAGGATCTTGAAACATTGGGGGCTTAGCCCAGCCCAGAAATCTTTAGATTTTCACCCGATAATTGCACCATCTTAAGTTTTTAAGTTATTTCAGAATAAAATGAATATAAGATGTGAGACACTATGCTCTACCAAAAGGTTCCAGTCAGGTGCGTAGGCTGGCTTTCACAACATGAAATCAAAATAAACAAAATGAGTGCAATCTGAGTTCTCATTCAACTTCGTTATTATTTTTATTTTTAAAAACCATAAGAAAAAATAAGAGCCTTGACGTTGATGAAACAGTCATATGCTAGATTGTATGTTGCCAATGCTTTGTTCAATTTTGAAAATTGACCAACCCTGGTCTCATAGCTTCTGCTTCTATTGTGTGACAAGGGCTCCTTTTGAACTGTGACAAATTTGAACTGTGACAAACTGTGTTAACGCTGTGTCTTGTCTATCTGATACTCTCCTCTTCTTCACCTCTCCAGTAGCTCTTTTGGTGTCTCATCTGTCTGTCGCACTCCTCATCTCCTCTGCTCTCTCCTCGTGTTCTCTTCTCCTCTCTCCTGTCCTGGTCATAAAAATGATGCAATCAGCATATGCCAACCAAAATCTAACCAAATCTCTCATTTTTTGATGTGATGATTAGATCATAAACACATGTTATTTATCAATTTATTTTATACATAGACTTAACCAATTATTTGAACACACCAACCAATATCAGATTCAGTGGTGTAGTCTAGTTTATTGTAGTGGTTATACTGTGATGATTCCCTCCCAGCCTCGTACACACGTCCCGGAGCGACACCCCATAAGCACCACCACACTCACTAATGCATATCTCCTTTAGTATGCTACAATACTATAGAATAGTGATTCTACATTAACGTTAGCTAATTTTAAACTTGCAATGCTACAGAGCTTGGGGGAAATGACCGTCAAGCAACTGTGTTTGTTGGTAGGTGACGTCAGGTCTAGGTCACGGGCCACGGCCAAACTCAACATGCCTTCCCCTGCAAAACTTATTTTATTGCAGTTCTACTCTACCCGGTATTTGCGAAACAAAATCACTGAAGTGAAAGTTCTGTCACAAAACTATATTGTTACGTATCCTTGCGCATTTTTAAGTGGGTATACGGAAATCCTGGAGCTTTCTTAGTGGGTATACGGCGTATACCTGCATATCACGTAGACTACACCACTGATCAGATTATACAAAAGCAAACCATTAATGCACTATTCCATCCCATAGGGGCTAAATAATCATCAATGCTCATTATTCCATATGGGCTGACAGTCACACAACACAGCAACACTATTGGATGCCAGCTACAGGGTTAGATGAGACAGTGGCACTCTCACGTCCTGACTCATCTGCTGCTACAGCAACAGGAGATAACTCTTCCTCCACCTCCTCTAGCCTCGCCTGTGCCTCGTTGCCTTCATCCTTTTTCTTTTTGAAAAAGCTTCTTATATCCATAGCCTTCAAGTCTTGCCTTAGTGAATTAGCTAGCTAGCTACCACCAGATGCCAACAATGACAAGCCCTGTAAGCGGTGCGCTCTCTCTCTCTTTCTCTCTCTCGCGCTCACACAAAATGCGCGTGTGCGAAGTAGTGTGAAGTAGATCTGAAATAGATCCACTAAAAGTGCTTGTTTTTGCCACTGACAGGCTCAGATTGTTATTATAAGTGTCTGACAACATTATGGAAAGGACCCCACAGAGAAATGAAACGTTTTTCTTTACCTTTCGCTTGATCCGGTCTGTGTGTAACCAAGTCTTGCGAGACTTGAGCGAGACTTGGTTACACACAGACCGGATCACTTATAACAATCTGAGCCTGTCAGTGGCAAAAACAAGCACTTTTAGTGGACGTACATTGACGGTGCAATTTGCCCCGTCAGATTACATTGCAGCTTGTTTCGCGGCTGCTGGCTGAAGCGATCTCGCTCAATACTGGACCAATTTCAAAAATTGTTGTCCCCTTAGACACAAAAAGATGGGAAAATAGGGTCCAGGTTGAAAAATACCTAAGTTACCCTTTAATATTTATGTAGTTACCCTTTTTTCCAAGTAGCCACATTACACTGTAAAAGAAAAAATATATAACTAATAGAGAAGAGGATGGTTAAAAAACTGTATTAATTGTGTTAGGCTTAGGCTTAAACTTAGGCCAATAGTTTGTCACGTAGCATTTTCCTTTTTTGGTGAAGGTGATTTAGTCTTTTACTGTATTCAGGAAAGCTCAACAGTGATGCCAAAGTCTGCAGAATTGCAGGAAATGCAGGGCCCCCAGACCCCCCAACCTTCAGTTGGTCCCCCCCAATGTTTTAGACACAATTATGCCACTGAAAAACACATTCATGACTAGCAGTGTTGATGCTCTTTATTTTGATGATCACTTTGGATTCTCTGCTGTGCAATGGCCTGAGTGAGGAAACTGGGCTCATGTGTTCAACGTGTTGCATGTTGAGTAATTGTTAGGGAAATTTGATAAATCACCCTACTCAGGTCAAAATCTCATTTTTAGGCTACTTCTCAGCACTTATGAATGTTACCTAACATAATCTGTCAATGTGGAATTCTACAACAGTTGATTTATGTTGTTGCTCTCAGGCAGAATCATACAGGAGTTGTATTGCTATCTGTTGTAATCCCTCGGCCAATAGTGAGTTGCCAGATAGCCAAGCCGATAATAAAAGCCTACACATGTTGGCAACACTCAGCAGTAGCAAAAGGGCTCTACTGTTTGAAATTAGCAACAGGGCTTCAACAGCTTGTTGTTGCCTGCACTACACTGCAGTGTAAAAGTATTTGTTTACTGGGTGTACAATGGGGCAGAGGATGATTTTATCACTACAGTGGTGTTCCCTCTACACTAGGACAGTGTTGAGTTATAGCACTGCTTGTGTTCCTTATGAAGCAACAGCCAACTCTGTATTATTGTTACACTTTAAGCGTTGGTTCAGTATCACTGTCATAGTGTTAATAAATCCAGTTGTTCCCATATATACACAGACAAAGTGTTGAAATTAACTGTGAGGGTGTTGATTTCTAGATGTCATATTTGCAGTGTGTATTAGCCTGGTAAAAGAACCCTAGAACATTAAGAAAGACTACCACCAATTTGATATTTAGCTATTTACAAAATCTCACTCTCTCTCTCCCATCTGCACTTCCTCAATGTTTTGCTTCTCTCTCTCTCTCTCTCTCTCTCTCTCTCTCCCTCTCTGTTCTCCTTTCCCTCCATGCCCTCTCCTGCCAATCATTTGCCAGAGATTATGCAGATTTCTCCCCTCAAAAACATGCTGCATCTGGAATTCTTCTACATCCCTCCTTCCTTCCCTCTATCCTTCCTTCCCTCCCTCTTTCCCTCCATCCCTGCCTAAAAATGGACGACCTCCACTTCATCAGGGGAAGCGATATTTCAGACCATTCACCGCTCACTCTTCCTCTCTCTCTCTCTCTTTCTCTCTCCATCTCTCCCTCTCACTCTCTCCAGCATCATTAAGGCTTGACCTGACGGCGAGGCGTGGTGTGCAAGGTTGAAGGGTGTGTGTGTGTGTGTGTGTGTCCGCAATTTTGTGTTCTTGCATGTTTGTGTAGATTTGTGTCAGTATGTGTTGGTGTACTTGAATGCACGTGTATGTGTGTTCACATACTTCTGTGTGTGTGTCAACGTGCCTTTAGAGGACAAGAGATGGGTAAAATAATGCAGAAGGATGTGGTTATTGTATAATAGCCTGACATTAACTTTCCTTTTCAAACCTTCAACCTTGAACTGAAGAGTGGGAGTTATGTGCCTGAGCCATGCTAACGTAAGAGATTTCCTGACAG
>NC_136000.1:25440048-25442548 GCF_048128805.1 Centroberyx gerrardi
TCACTCTCCCCATCAAAACACAACCGCTACTCATTTACACATTTACAGGGAGACCAGCACACACACACACACACACACACACAAATGTATCCATGTGTACACACACAAACACATGTGCATTTGTTTGTTTAACGCACATATACGCATGTACACATGAAGAAAAAAATAATTATCATTCCTCCATCACTGCATAGAAAAGTTGTTGTTTTTTTGTTTTGTTTTTTTTAGTCCAAATTCTTCATTGACTTTCTTTTATACATAGTGAAAGAGGGACAATACTTTATTTATTTATTTTTTTATTAAATCCCATTAAGATGCATTGAAGGCTATACGACTTCATAGCAAGAAAGGTAAAATTAGAACCATTTT
This sequence comes from Centroberyx gerrardi, assembly GCF_048128805.1. Taxonomy (NCBI): domain Eukaryota; kingdom Metazoa; phylum Chordata; class Actinopteri; order Beryciformes; family Berycidae; genus Centroberyx; species Centroberyx gerrardi. The sequence goes on from NC_136000.1 coordinate 25,440,418, forward strand.
GAAAAGAAAATGTATTCAATATATGGCACTGTAACCCAAAAATGAGTATGAATGATATGTTTGAATAATTTGTTACACTATGAAGTGTTTTTGGCAGTGAGACAATTTTGCCCAAGCGAGTACAGAAGCTGAATACAAAGTAGACTTTTCTGTTATTGGACTTTTATACTTTCACATCTATTTCTAGAATTCCCACTCCACTTTGTCAGGAAAGTGCTTTGTGTAGATTTTAGAGCAAAAATCCAAAATGAATGCATCTGAACAAATTTTGCCACACAAGACAGTGTGCAAAATGTCACATAGATAGATAGATAGACAGATAGATAGATAGATAGATAGATAGATAGATATAATGCAGGGAGAGCTCTATAAAGAGAAGCAGAGAGAAAGAACAGCGAAAGAGAGTCTTACCCTTTATTTAGGAATCAAGGGAGCAGATGTGGAGGTGAACGGTTTTACAAAAAGCAACAGGATCAACACAAACAAGATAAATAAAAGATCACACCTGTTCTGAAATGAACAGAGCGAGGGAGATAAAAGACACAGAACGGCAGAGGGAAACGGGGAGAGGGGAGAGCGAGCGAGTAAAAGATCAAGTGATTGGGGGATAGGAAGTGAGAGAAATGGAAAAATGGAGGCAAACAAAGAGTAAGGCACTGGAAGATAACAGGGGAATACCGGATGAGCGAAAGGGAAGCTAAAAAAGAGCAGAGAAAAAAAAGATGGAGAGGGAAAAACAAAGAGAAAGACAGGACAAGGTAATGAGAAAAAAGAGAGAATGAAATAAGAAATGACAGAGCCACATCGAGAGGGAAAAGGGAAAGAAAGGTAAGTATTGAGTGGTGGAGAAAGAGAGGCGGGGGAGCCGGAGAGGTGGGTGGGTGGTAAACTGGTGAACAGGGCTGGAGAGTGCTGTACCCAGATTTGCGGTCAATTAAGTTGGATTTACTGGGCCCGCAGTGAGACCGCACTCGCTGTGTGTTTTCATATTGGACCGGCGGTACAGGTAAGCCCCGGCGCTTTCTCTCTCTTTTTCCCCCACTCGCTCGCTCTCTCTCTCTCTCTCTCCGTCTGTCTCGCTCTCCCCCCATCTCCCTGAGGCTAGCCGTGCAGCTGCTGGTGGAGCAGTAAAAGCCGGCTATAATCAAGGCTAAACTTCCCCAGGGTGCCCACGGAGGGATCCAGCCTCGCAAACCAAGCCTTTATGAAGGGAGAACTGACACACACACACACACACACAGATGCGCACACACGCATTACTAAGGCGAGTGGATTGGACAAATACATCGGGGACCACCAGTGGAAATTCCCTTGGGCGATTTCTTTTGCTGATTTAATTGACCTTGACCTGTGGTAATTTAAAAATGCAGCCTAGTGCAAGACACTCAAATGGGGAAGCAAAACAAGTTAAACTAGGGAAGCCGAGTTTAGCCGGATCGTAAATGCAAGTCATCTGAGCCATGACTTTCTGTCTATTAATGATACTGGAGCCTCTTTTCATGTAAGTTCCAGATGATTCTTCCTCCCTACTGAAGGTCAATGAGACGTAGGGCAACACAGACTCAGTGCAATTCATTTCAATAGGATTAATTACTTGTCCTTACCTACAGTGACAGCAGTGTTTCCAGTGGAATCCAATGGTAAACAGGGGCAATATGCCCGTCTTTGCATTGCACTCATGTTAACTCTCTATCTTAATGTTGACACATCTCCAATTAAAAAGTGTTACTGTTTACAAATCCTGTTACTAACACATGCGAGTTTGGAGCAAACTGTGGAATGGGGGCCTGTGGGATTGAATGCAATGCTGCTGGTGTACTGATCTGTGTATCTTTAAATGACAAACATTTAGATCCATTTCTATACATTGAGCAACTCTTCAGTCAGTCAGTTAGGGATAAAGACTATCATTGGCGGTCCAGCAAAAATGTGCTTCAGTTGATTTCAATGTATTTAGAGCTGGAGATCCTTCCTCAGAGTGTGTTGATTTTGACCCATTTGAGTGACTGAGTTAGGGTTAGGGTTAAGGCTTGATGTGCTGCTGCTACCTTTTGGGGTTGCACCACAACCTGATACTTGTTTATCAGTTTTATTATTATATCAGTTGAAAGATAAAATGCCCCTTCCCCAT
>NC_136000.1:25447548-25455048 GCF_048128805.1 Centroberyx gerrardi
GGTCCCATGGTGGTCCACCGGAAGGGGAGGGATTTAGGCTCTCTATTCTCTCACCATATACAGTATGTAAATCAAGATCTAGTTCAAATACATCGCCTTGGACACAGTGAATGACAAAGCTTAGACAAAGCTTAGACATTGCTTAATGAAAGACAGAGTATATGGTAAAAAGACATTGCTTTTTTTGTTTTTTTTAGTTTGGTTTTGAAACTACAATAACTGTGAAGATACCCAGACAACTCTCTAGGTGACAAGGGGCCACACAAGGCTGTAATGGGATACATGAAAGCTGCAGCTGGTTACACTGAAAAATGTCTCATATACATGTGTGAAAGTCAGAAAGGAGATATTGCTCATGGTTCCTAAAGGAGAATACCACTCGCACATCACATATACTATTCAAATGGCTTACAACAGACCAATCAATACCGGTGAATATGACAAACTCCGCCAAAGCTCTACAAATGACACAGGACTCTGGTGTAATCGGATATACAAACACTACAGCAGCTACACCACCTTGCACCAAAGACTGAATGACACAGCTGACTGCTACGTGGGGCTTTATTCAGACTGAATGACAGTGCAGATAGTAAAAAGACATTGCTGAGTCTGGGTTTAAAGCCAAATGTGTAAAGTCATCCAGGATTATGCTGTAATTTGACACATAACCTGCATTACTGATAGTAAGACATGCCAGCTTGGTGTATAGAGGGGATGACACAGAATTCAAATCGCTACACTTAGGTATTGCTGAGTGCGGCTTTAGTTCAATCTTATAGCAGATAATGCTGAGTGGAAGCTTTTTAAAAAAAATAAAATAAATCTTTAAAATCATATATATTGCACAGATGACCCAGGATGCTGGTGCAATCTGAAAATACAGTAGAAATGTTACAACTGTTAGCTAGTTACACTACCTTGGTGCACAGGCTAATGACAGTCAGTCACATTAATATACATTGCATGTACAAAATATTAGGGATATCTTCCTCATATTCAGTTGCAGCCCCTTGCAAATCCTTCTCTAACTCATCTGCTTCTCTTTATCTACACCTCCTCCTTTGTGACTGGTAGAGATTTAATAAGGGAAATCAATAAGGGATAATGACTTTTAAGTGGATTCACCTCATCAGTGCCATGAAAAGAGTAAGTATCCCTACTATTTTGAGCATTCAGTGTATAACCTAACATTTGATTAATATTATGATGTTAGTAGACAGTTTTTGAAGACATGCATACCATAAAACTGTAAACATGACACTGGGCACTGGTGTAACTTGATCTAGAAATAGATTAGATCTCATAGCCACCTACACCACCTTGGCACAAGGACTGAATGACAGAGCGTACATTAAATAGACGCTGCTGAGTGTGGGTGTAAAGACACAATCTGGAAAGCCTGGATGGTCTCTGCAGTAATCTGACACAAAGACTGCACTGCTGATAGTACCTTGGTATACAGACAAAGTGACAGAGAATTCACACAAAGCCTATAGTACATGGCTATTGCTGAATGGGCTTTCAGAAGTCATCCAGAGTTTGAATATGACACAGGACTCTTGTGTAATCTGATAAACAAGCTGGTAGCCTGGCAAGTGCTGCCTGATATTCAAGGGATGCTCTGATTGATAGTCTGCCAGTAGGACATGCAAACACATAAAGGACTCTATAGATGACAAAGTGTTGATCAAGGGGGTAATCTGATACAGAAGCTAAAAAAACTGGAGGATATCTTGGCAAACGCTACTTCGCTAGGGACGCTCCAACTGATGGGCTGTTGACAAACCTCTCCCAGAGTCTGCCTGCCTTTTTAAGCCAACATAAATATCTATAACATGAATTCACAGTATAGAACATAGTAAGTAGTTTCAAATGAAGATATGGCTTTAAGGAACAAAGTATAAGTTCATGTTTTTCTGAAAGCACAGTTGATTTGTTCATAGTGATGGTTGTTTGATCAACATAGTTTACCTACCCACGGCCATATTGGCATAGCAATTTTGAACCTTCCTTTCAGCTTTCAACTTAATACATTAGGGGACACAAAATAACATGAGTAAAAGCCACCCATACACACAGTACATAACTCTACAAATGACACAAACTTCTGGTATTCGATTGTAAAGATGGCACAGGGTGGTACAGTAAGTTGAATTCATATTGATTTGTAATATGAAAAACATATGCAATTTATCTATATGTCTATACAACTTATTCGATAAGCCACAAAATGGGTATTTAAAAAAACCCAACATATTATATAATGCATGCAACCAGATTGAAGAGTGAAGTGAACATGCCTTCATCAAGTGCAGAAATATTAATAATAAAATAAAATAGGTAGGAAATCCATTGGACTTCCTACCTAATTACTCACTGTTCTTAGTTCCATTTTCTCCTTTGTTTTATGTGTTAGTAGCTACACACAGTAGTATTGATTGACAGCTAGTGTCAAGGGGATTCTGTCCAAACTGTATTGTCTGTTGTGTATTGTGATACTTTTGGTATTGAAAACTATGCTGTATGGACAGGGGAGGGGAGCCCTTTACAGCCTGAACCATGACAACACTTGCCTTTACTTCAAGTATCTTGGCAATGAGTATGTAAAGACACATTCGTGAAATCTGATATAGCCACAATATTGCTGATGTTGGTTTAAATGCCGCCTCAGATATAATACAGTTTACACAGCATGTAGACAGCCAAGCAGCCAGTCAGCCACCCACCCAGAGAACCAGAGACCTAGCTGGCCGGTCTACAAAACAGACAGACCCAGTCTCAATGTGCCCCTTCTTTTCCCTGGAGGTAAGGCAAAAGTCTCAGTACATCTGTCCACATCCATTTATCCATCTGTCCATCTGTCTATCTGTCCCTGCGTGTGTGCCTCTGTGACCCTGTACATCCCCTGTGTCCAATCAGCTCATCTGACCCAGTCAGACAGTGGAAGCACCAGGTGCCAGATGCTCAAGTATAATTGGGAAGCCAGGTTACTGCTAAATACATTGTCAGTGTCACACGGAAACCTCATATTTCCAGAAAGTCGACCTTTGTATTTAATTGTTTGACGTTTAAAATTTCAACAACACGTTGGTGTTGAATTCATGCATCACCATCATTTGCCTTTGCCTTTATTTTTCTCCCAAAACAACTTACTGTAATATCCTACATGTACCAGACAAACACAACATTTTTTCCTCTGCTTCACTGATTATGTGTGGTGTGCCTCAAGGCTCAGTTCTTGGACCAATATAGTTTACTTTAAATATGTGACCTCTTGACCATATTATTTGGTGACATAACCTTTTGTGTGTTATAGAATAATAATAATAATAATAATAATAATAATACTCAAAATAATAAGTAAGCCAATGTTTCCACAGTATTACATAGTAATTATTCAGTAATGATTGCACAACTTACTACATTAATGTAGTATTGTTATCATACTAATAATTACCCGTTATCACCAGAAATTACCAGCATTTAACTGAGAAATTACACATTGTATTTACAAAATATTTATGCTTTATTATCAGAAGTTACTTTCTGATAGTTTCTCTGTAATTACACAGAAAGTGCCACCATAATAATAATAATAGCACCCTCGTTCTCTCATCCCCCCTGAGTGATGCTTGTTTTCCTGATTGGGTCACATTTTAGTTACTGACCAAGACAAAGAAAACAGGGCTCGTTATGTTAGTGAATCTATAAGAGTGAAACCCTCATCCAGCACCAGGCCCTCAGTCGGGGATATCCAAGAGCCTATCCACAGCTACGCCAACTCAGCCTTATGCCTCCAAACTGAATGATATCCAACAGGACCCTAGACAATATGCAATGCCAGCTTCAACTCTCTCTCTGTCTCTCTCCCATCCTCAGTCTGTCTCTCCCACTCTCTCACTCTGTCCCACTTTCTCTGTTTGTCTCTTGCTGCCTCACTCTCTAATTGTAATTCTGTCCATGTTGTTATTGGAGGTGTGCATGCTATTGCCAGATGCCCCTTACTAACCTCTTCTGTATTCTCTTGGTACACTTATTTTCTCCCAACACACACACACACACACACACACACAGCGACTTTAAATCCTTCATTTGCATCTACTGAATTAATTATATTTACACTGAACTCTAATATTCCAGAGGATCAACATGGTTTAAGGGCATATAAGGATACCAAAGGTATTCTGTCCACCACACACGCACACACACACACACACACACGCACACACACGCACACACACACCCACACACACACACACACACACACACACACACACACTCACACACACACACATACACACACACACACACACACACACACACACACACATTTACTTATTCTTGTGGCTTTGGTAGGTGTACATAGTTCCCAGCAAGCTAGACATATAGACAAATAAGTAGTCAGACAAACAGACGGATGGTCAGCAAGTCAACCACCCACACACACACACACACACAAACACAAACACACACACACACACACACAGAGTCAGTAATCCAGCCTCAGTTTGACCCATAGCTCGGCTGAAACTAAACCAAAGTCAGAGTCTGCCAGACTAATCTAGCCATTAAACATTAATGGTGGCTATTTATGAGGGAGATCTAAATGGGAAAACACTTAATGACAGATACTGCGGAAAAAACAGGCTCAGGTGCTTGCTTTCCCATCAGGAAGCAAGCAACAGCAACCTTACTCTTGTGTCACTGTTCCTTGAAACAAAAAGGCCTCCATCCCAATCTCACATTTCCAAATACTTCAGAATATACAGTATAACACTGAGGGAGTGATTTAAAGTCACACAGAAAATAAAAATTCTCATTCTATCATAGGACACCCCTATTTCACAATTTATGCCACAAACATTTTGTTATTTTTATATAAAAATCTCATAAATTTTACTTCCTGGACAACAGAAATCTTAAGTGGTGACTTCATCATGGACCAGGAGATGTACATAAAAATTCCAAGCAATAAAACCAAAAGACATTTTTGAACAATCCCGCCCCTCCACACTGTCCATCAAATTAAACTGCCTTTCTGTTCCTAGCTGATATTCCATTGGTTTACATTTTTGAATGATCCCTCCCTGCGTTATGTCCCGCCCCAGCATCCCGTTTCAATAGGAAATACATCACATCACATTAAAGATGCTCTCAAAATGTGGTTTCATTGTGACTTGAACTAAGTGCTGCTTTGAGGAACGCACATAATGAACGAATCTTCTTCGGATCTCACTTAAAAACACTCTTTACCTCTAAGAGCGATCGTTACTGGGAAATGAGGCCCTGGTTTGTTATGCAGGTCCCTTGATCATTAAAAATCACCAGACCTAATACTATTTGAAAATACAGTTCACTTACTATTTAAAATGGGTTCAATTACTTTTCTGGCATTGACTTATATTGTTTGGCACTATGGACCCGGCTGGATCACTCCATTAGTGCAAGTCTATCTTGCCTTCCTGGCAGACTACAGACAATGCTTGAAGTAAATTAAAGGGTGGCAATTAGTAACTGGCCAAGGTCTATACAGCTGTAGCTCATACTGCTGTGTAACATCACTCCCCAAGCTCTTTGTCTTGATATAATGGAAGCTGCATTAAAGCTTGTACAGCTGGATGCATGCATTGTCTCTCACTGGCACACACACACACACACACACACACATACATACATTCATACATACATACATGCAGGCACACACCCCTCTAAACAGGCACAGACACATACACAGGAGCTGACACAGATACATATACACACCTATACACATACCCACATGCACACATTACTATACCTAGGACTACATTCATTCCCTAACCCCTAACCTCAACCCACTGTACTACATGCCTAACCTTAACCCTAAACCCTGTCCTAACCCTGAGCTAACTTTAACCTTAAACCTCACCCTAACCTAATCCTAAATCTGATTTTAAACCCAAGTCCTAACCTTAACCTATCACCTTAAAGAAGCAAGGACCAGCAAATGTCCTCACTTTGGAGGATTTTTCCCATATTTCTATCCTCATGAGGACAATTGGTCCTCATAAGGATACGAAATACAAGAATACACACACACACACACACACACACACACACACCTACACATTGCAGCATCACACTAATGAGAAAAGGGATTGTGAACTACCAACGTTGTGGATGATGAGGTGGGTTGGGCCATCAGTAAGACAGGCAGTGACCCTCACAATGCTGCCCTCTCCTCTCTCTATCTCTCTCACTCTCTTCTTTCACATCCCTCTTTTTCTCTTTATCCCTCTGCCTCTATTCTTCTCTTTCTCATCTTTCCTCATCTTTCTCTCTAATTTTCTGTTTCTCATTTCTCTGCCTCCGTGTTTCCGCTTCTCTCGGTTTTCTGTCTCATTTTCGTTCCTTCTCTCTATCGCTCTTCCTCCTTTCTTTCCTTCTGTCTGTTTCTCTTCGTATCTCTCTCTTTCTTGCTGTCTCTGCTAAGCAATGGTAATTACATTATCATGCACTAGGCTGTGAAATATAGTTTTAGTGACACCAAGTGCGTGTGTGTGTGTGTGTTTGTGTGTGTGTGTGTGTATGTGTCTGTGTGTGTGGTGTGTGGAGTTGATGATGGAGAGGCTGTCTGCGTTTTTAATAAACACAACACTGCAACGCCCCGCACGCTAACTGCCTTAGCATCGAACTTCTCACACACATACGTACACATGCACGCACACACACACACACAGACACACACACACACACACACACACATACATATATACACACACACACACACAGGCATCTGCCAAGGCTAGGCTCAAACTCGCAGGGAATTTATGTACAAATAATTACTTTTTAATAGCCAGTAATGTGATTTCCTGCCAAAGAAATATTCAAATGCATCTCAGGCAGTCCAGTATATTATGTGCCTGGAGCTACGGATGCGACTTGGGGGAGACGGCACGGGAAAGACAGATTATTGTTTGTGTGATAATAATTATTTTACCCTTGTCATCTGCGGAGGAAAATGGGAGGTAATGCCTTTGTCTCTCTGTCTCCTTCCTTCAGTTTCATCTCCCTCTTTCTCTAACTCTCTTGTTCTCTCTCTCTCTCTCTCTCTCTCTCTCTCTCTCTCTCTCTCTCTCTCTCTCTCAATCAAGCTGCAGCTGCAAACTCCATCTAACTTGAAGATATCTTTCAGTGCAGGGGGCAAAACACAGTCTCCAGGTAATAAGATGTATAGGATCCTACTAACTAAAGCACATTTTATACAGAGGTAGCTGTTATAAATGTCCCAGCTTTCCAGATGGCCCTGCTTAAGAAGCTGAGCAGAAGCACTCCAGTAATTCATTGTCTCATACAGCAAAGTGTGACTTGTACAGTAGCTAAAGGTGGGAACAATACCGTAATATTTTACTCAAGTAGGAGTACTTAAACGATTTTGGGTCCACAGACTTAGTATTGCGACAGGTAAAGTCCAGAATGGCTGTGTTTTTCAGCAAATGACAGATCATTTTGTATTCACTA
>NC_136000.1:25457548-25515048 GCF_048128805.1 Centroberyx gerrardi
TTACTGTCTCCAGGTAGAAATATTCAGACTCATTTCATTTTATCAAGGGAAAGGATGACAAGAACATTGGACATCAACACTATTTGGTTTCCCTGATAATTCAGACAGAGGCGCACAGGAGAGACATCTGAGTTATCTGAGTTTTTGCAGGTGAGAGAGGATGTGTAGTAATATATTACTGCTCCCACTGGCTCTTGACTGACTGTTTAACACATAGACAAGCTATTGCAATATTGATATTATATTCTGTGCCCATGGTCTCACTTTCGAGAAATAATTTGGCTGTTACCCAGAGCAAACAAAAAGCCTGGATGGCTGTGGTGACGATGTATTTCTGAGGTAGCTATTGTTGGGGATTAATGGGAAAAAAAGAAAAATCCACCCTTGGATATTCTTACACGGTTAAATATCAATTTGTGATGTTGAATGCCTTCCAGGAGTTAAGTGTTGTAATTTACTTTTTTGTTGTACCCACTGTCCATTAACCTGCTTTGTCTACTTCTACTTCAATAAGTGATTTCCTACATTTCCCAGAATGACTAAGGGCTAAGTATTTTCGTTTATTTTTATAGCAAAATCTCATTAGTTTTACTGCCTGGAAAACAGAAAATCTTTAGTGGTGACAGGAGGCGTACATAAAAATTTCAGCCAATAAAACCATCACACATTTTTGAATGAACTGCCTTTCTCTTCCTAACTGATGTCCCATTGGTTTACACTTTTGAATGAGCCCTTCCCACATCATGTCATGCCCAAATATCCTGCTTCAACACGATATTGCTCTCAAAATGCTGTTTCATTGTGACTTTAAGTCCCGAATATTTCAAAATTAGCCCCAAAATATCTTCTGGTCAGGAAATCTCTACATGTAAAGTTTTATATTGTTCAGGAATTTTCTAGCAACAAATGTCTATATCTTTAAAAAGGCCGATCACTGCACTAGTGTCAAGAAAATGACATGTATGATGTATGTGTAGTATGTATATGATGTAGTATATGATGTATATGTAGTATGTATGCATAGTGATGTAGTATGGTATATGACATGTATGCTTGTGATGAAGGGCGATATAAATAAACATGATTTGACTTGACTTGACACTTGATTCAAGGAAATTCTTGAAACATCGATTTGTTCTGAAAATAAGTGTTTTTTTTCTCACTTATTTCAAGACAAATACGATTTTAAGGCTCAACACTAAATTAAATGACATGTTATGATGGATATTTTTTGCAGTATATCTAACCAAAGCATTGGTGACTGCCATAAATGGTCAAGTGTGTGCACATACAGTACATTCATCCAGTGTTGGAAAAGATGTAATCTACAGTTCTTCTGTTCAGTCTTCAGTCTCTCCCCATCTCTCTTCAATTTTGTTATTCACCTCTCTCTACATTCTTTCTTCATCTCCACAAATCCCTCTCTTCTTTTCTGACAAACTCATCCTCTCTTCTCTGTTGTCTCTCCTGTTCTCCTGTCTTTCCTTCTCGCTCTGCTTTAATGACTCTATATTTTAGTTCAATTTCTCTATTTTTAACTTCTCTTCATTTCATCGGAATACAATTGTCATCCTTTGCTCACTCTATCTTTATCTTTACCCTCTGTTATACTTATCTCTCTCCTCGTTTCCCTTCTCTCTCTCTCTCTCTCTCTCTCCCTCTCTCTCTCTAATGAATCATGTTGAAGCTTGCCTTCATACACTGTTGATGGAAGCCCCCTGGCATGCACACATATTGCATGCATTCATCACTGCAATAATAGAGGCTAAACTATGTCAGCATACACACACACACACACACACACACACACACACACACACACACACACACACTCACACATACATATGCGAAATACACACACAGCGGTACATCCGTTCGCACATGCATGTGTTTGTGCGGAAATGGAGACAGGCGTGGATAAATGTGAGAGTGAACATATGAATGAATATAAATCAATATTATGTTTGTCCCTGGAATTTTTGCAAGTGCAGTGATTGTGATTTTATCTTGTTATTGAAGTGATTAATAGGCAAAAACTTTTTGTCAAAGCATACACAGTCCCATGCAGTAACAATTGGTACAGACCTGGCCAGTGCATTTAAAGAGAGCATGCATTAAAGCCTGAATGCTGGTGGTGGAAACATACTGGAGGAGGCAGGTTATGCTGGAGGTTGATGGCTGACAGCATCTCACCAGGCATATGATCATATTGTGCCAGGAGTGAAAAGTCATTCCAAGCAACAGGATTTTATTGGAGGCTTTGTGGAGGGATCTTCTGTTAAGCAATAAGATTTCTATGGTGATTTCTAGTGAAGGGATCCACCCTAAAACACTTTAACACTGCTAAAAACAACTATTTGTCACGTACCTTACTTTTTTTTTTACCACATTCTGATGTTTGGTGTATTTTTCTGTGGATAACTGACCAGACATTATGTGGATATTTCCAGCACAACTATAATGGAGTTTCATAACAGATATATTTTCTAAAAATCTAAAACATCTACTGTAAACATCAGGTTTTGGTGTCAAAAAGAATCAAAAAGCGAGGGCTTCTTTCTAGACTCACCGTTTTGCACCAATGTTCAACAATCATACAGGGAGAAATCCATTGTAGAAGAGGCAGATAGGGGCTGATTTATGCACAGGCTTTCCTGGGCTATAACCCAGGGGCCCCAGCAACTAGGAGGCCCCAGAAATGTTTGGGGAAAACATGTTAAAATTACTCTCAGATTTTTCCATATAAGCCCAGGCGGCGTCCCTTAATATGGGGATGCATTACAGTCTTTATTTCAACACGGAGTGCTTATATTTGCTCATTTGGGTGTGAAGCATCATAATAATCAACATTAATACAATGCCTGTGGCTTGTTCTTTTCTTTGGTCAATTGAAGGGTGTGCAGTTTACCCTGCCTGCGTGTGTATATGCTGTTATGTGTAGATGACCTTGATGACCTCAAGTGGGCCCCTGGTCCAATCCAAAGTAAATGCTCTCTTCTGAAATCAAATAAATGGCCGCAAAATTGTGCCACCATTTGGGATGTTTGGAGCGCACGTTGGGTGTGAGGGAGTGGGGAGGGGCAGCGTCACTGCCACTTGTTTTCAATTTTCACCTGTCATCATGGCAGATCGAAAGTATGATAGAAGAGAAAGCGTCATGATCTCATAAAAAGTCATGAAATGAGCATGGAGCATAGATTTACCTGCTGTGGACACAAATTATGTGAAAATGATGTTCCTCCACCATGAACTGTATTCTGTGACAGTAACACAAATTGGATTCTGTGGCAACGGCACGAAATGTGCACAGCAAATTTCAGCTAAAGGTTAGGCAACTAAAACAACTTTGGTTAAGGTTAGGGAAAGGCTTTGGTCATGGTTAAATAAGAAAAACTCTGGCTAAAAATGAAAATTCCACTAACAGTAGAAACTTTGTAGAAGCTGGAATTGAACTCCGGTCACCAGCATTGAAGGAGAACACATGCACCCATCCACCACCCCGACCACAACACCCTTACTTTCCACTGTGCTACTTCAATGTGACACTATAACAGAATTTTAACACTTTACGTGCCACCAGCACGTAATTTGCTGTCGTGTTACAGTAAGTTGTGTTAATTTATTTGTGTGAGATCAGGTTGGAAAAACAACAACGTGAAAACGAGGCACTTAGCAAATCCCTAACCTTACAGGATTGTTTAAAGCTGTAAATATGAAGCGGAAGCGTCTTGTGTTGTCTATAAAAGGTAAGCACCCATACCTACCTCATATTGTATTTGGCACTCACTGGTATTGGTGTATCATTTGAAAATGCTGTGTGTGGGTGGGGTGGGAATTGGAGGGGGTGGGGTGGGTGGGTTGCAAGGCATTCTGGGAAATGTAGGAAATCCAACATAATTCCTGGAATGCATTGAACATCACAAACTGATGATATCTAAAATTCCACAGTGGATTTTTCCTTTAAGCAGTAAAGTTTCTATAGCAATTCACAGTGAGGGGTTAAACAATAAGATAGTGACTCCTAGTGAAAGGATCTTCCGTTATGCAGAAAGATTTCACTGGTTTTGTCTACTAGTAGGTCTTTGGTCTATATGTTGTTGAGGAGGAGGGGCACACAAAGGCCACAGAGCTCCGTGTGAATATCAATTAGGGATTCTGACACACACACACACACACACACACACACACAGAGGGATGGTATAGACACACATACACACTTATGCATAGACACAATGCACACAGATTATGTGCACACACACACACACACGCACACACACACACAATTGCACAGATACACAAACACACAGTAAAGCTCAATGGTATTAAACTTCTCACGGATTAGAAAGAGGGGCAGAATGGGCACATACTGACGTACACTGAACACACACAGAGATACAGCCACAAAAAGACTTGCAGACAAACACATTCACACACACACACACACACACACACACACACACACACACATACATGCACGCATTCATAGTTCTGACGAATTTCAATTAAGCAAGGTCTGTCGCTTCAACATCTGCTGGTGAAGGTGTGAGAGCTGTTCTGAGAACTGTGAAACAAAACGCTTCCTCACACACACACACACACACACACACACACACACACACACACACACACACACACAGATACAGCACATGCTCACAAAAAGAATGAAACAAACAAGAAAAAAATCAATTACAATGAATGGATGAATGATGTAATGAATAAATGAATAAAAAGAAAGGAAAGCAAGGGCAAAAGCCTCAAACGCACTATGAGTTTGACATATTACAATAATTTGAAATGACATGAAATATGTCTAAAGAAATGTTTTATGTGTCGGAAACACATAAATAACATACTTTAATATATTGTGTGTGGGCTTTTTTCCCCCACAATTCTGTAGCTGTTGATCCAGTGTCACTTCAACACTGCAACATTAAAAGGAAAATCATGGCGAAAGTTGACAAAGAATGGATGCAACAGAAAAGAAAGGACACATAGACACTTACTTTTGAGACACAACCCAATTTTATCTGCGGATGATTGGCCAGCTCACTGCAGCCGCCTGTGACATCATCACCGAGGGACAGGTCAATACTAATGAGGTCAGAAGGATGGGGATGAAATCTCATTACGGTCCCCAGTTCATAAACAATATATTTCTATTAAAATCCGGCTTGTACACAAGGAGAGAATGCCGGGGAAAGAGAGAGGCGACGAGGATGAGAGAGGAGGAAGGAGATGTGAGGGGAAAGAGAGATGAAAGAGGCAGAGACAGAGAGAGTGAGAGAGAGAGAGACAAAAGGGTAATGGGAAGTGATGGGAGGGGTGGAGGGAGAGAGATGTGAGGGAAGGAAGGAGAGACAGAGAGAGAGAGAGAGAGAGAGAGAGAGAGAGAGAGAGAGAGAATGTATATAATTGCAAGGCAAACAGTGTCCGGATGTCTGCAGTAATACAGTTAGAGTGATTTTGAACTGGTTGGTTGTGGATGGAGACATACTGTACTGTTTCATAGGAAAACACACACACACAGACACACACATGCACACACACACACACACACACAAACCAACAAATTCCTGACTCTACATTCCATAAAATGTCACACATACAGTATATGCATCCAAATACCAGTGCATGCATGATATTACATGGACACAAATGCATGGAAATAAACACATACACACATACACACACGCTCCGAAACAGGCTGATAATAGCATGCATGTAACTGAGAGTGATAATGAATTAGCAGTTTAACAAATGCAGGGCCATACTGACTAACCAGACGTTAGTAATTAAAACAGTGGATCACTGTTGTTCTCATCAGCCCCGCTGTAATAAACCTCCCTCCTCCTCCTCCCTGCAGGCTATCACGGCTTATTTGAATAGGAGCAGATACAAGCATGTTGACGTCCTGAGAATCAACCAGCTGCTTTATTGGATTTAGAGTACATGCAGATCGCATAAGCGCAGAGTCGTAGAAGTCGTCAGGAAAGTCCCACTTTTTCCTGCTCCTGTCGCACCCAGCAATACAGAGGGAGATTCAGACTTCGTCCTCTTTTCAGCTGCCAGAAGGCGCAAGGAATGACCTGGCAGCACACGTTTTGTTTTCATAAGATGTGCACTTAGTTCTATAGCACAATATTTGACAAACAAGAGGCAGATAATAGGATAGGACAGAATAGAATAGAATAGAATCATGCATTTTGATGATGGTTGACTTCACTAGGCTTCAGGTTTCTATAAGTTCAAGTTTGTATACTTACATATCTATTTATTTATTAATATATGTTATCTACACTGGTTATCACTGCATCTTAATGCCTACTTTACAAGACCATAAAAACACTAGTAATATTTTACAGCAAGACTTGGATTTACTTAATCAGAGTTAGGATTAGAGCAGGAGTAG
The DNA here is from genome assembly GCF_048128805.1 of Centroberyx gerrardi. Classification (NCBI taxonomy): domain Eukaryota; kingdom Metazoa; phylum Chordata; class Actinopteri; order Beryciformes; family Berycidae; genus Centroberyx; species Centroberyx gerrardi. Next base: position 25,463,958 of record NC_136000.1, read on the forward strand.
ATGTTGGAGAAAGTAGAGTACAGTTGATTCTAGGGCAGTGGTCTTCAAGCCTTCACCCTTTCTTCTCCAGCTATATAACAACAACAACAACAATTATAATAATAATGAATAACATATTTTTCTTTCATTGGTGGTTATTTTAGTGCCCAATTTGTATGCTATTATTTTGTTTTAATCAAATATTTTCATAATTTTATTCTATTCTTTCAGTATTGTATTTTTTTGCATGGGTAGGACTACTTTTTTAGGCTAACATGCTATACAATCTACAGTATTTTATGCAGCTGACAGAGGTTTATACAGGATTTATTAAGCAGTCCCACCAGGATTTCGCAGAGTTTTTTTGTGATTATTGCGGCCAAAAATGTTTGATTTTGCTGCGGCTTTTCTCAAAAATTGCGATACAATTTGCGAGGTTTTATGTGCTCTTTTTGCGGTAAAATTGCGGGAATTGGGAAAAATTGCAAGCAAAGGAAAAAAATTGTTTCTCTCTCTCTCTCTCTCTCACTCACGCATGCACGAACACACACACACACACACACACACACACACACACACACACAGCGTCCCCCTATTCTCTCCCACTCTCCGTTTAAGCTATTAACTCTTCCAAGAGCTAGAATTCTGCACTCACCTCGATTCTTGCTGCTTTTGTTTTGTTTTGCACGGTCTATGGCAGTCATTTTTGCAGGTGAGCTTTGTTAATCTTCTACCTGAATGCGCGCTGCCATGACGTAAGTTACCACGACACCGAATGCGACAATTGGTCCAAATCACAAGCGGTCTGTTGATTTGGCCATTTCATGCGGAAAAGTTGCGGCAATTTTGCAAAACTGCAAGCTCTCGCAAATATTGCGGAGATTTCTTGAATTTGCGTTAATTATTGCGATTGCAAAATCGCAAGTTCCTGGAGGGACTGGGTAAGGATTTGCTTAAAGCTGCAACATGCAACGTTTTGTCTTGAGACAGGAAGTATATTGTTAGTCCCGCCCTCCTCCCCTCAATTGGTCAAATTCACACCCTGACACTTGTCACTCATCTTGATGAGCTGTCTACCTTGAAATAAAGCCTCCACAGGCATTAAAGAAGCAGACATGAACACAGGGAATCTGTGATTTCAAGAAACAAAACGATGTTCACCCATGTTTTTGAACAGACTGTCGCACATTTATCCTCTTCCTGTTCTTTAGTTTCTTGCTGCTTTTCATTGTTGTTATTATTGCTATGACTTCACTGAGCTTGATAGTCACAACCAAGCTCACTGCTGCTCACAGTAAATGATATACACACCAAAAACATCCTGAACATCAATGAAAAAAGACAACTGGGACAATGGGATTTATGCAAGTACGCACAGGGTGACGCACAGACCCAGACTAATAAAGCATGATATATCCAATTTATTTATTGTTATTTTAATTTCAAAAAGTTGCATACCATAGCTTCAAAGCTCTGGCAAGATTTATCTGTAATAATACACCCCTCTTATCAGCCTAAATCACAAAGTGAGGCTAGAGAAGAGCATCCCATACACACTAATGAAGACGCTGTAGATTTGCCATATTTCCCCACAAGAAACTCTTCACTTCAGAGTGAAATCCAAACTGTAAACAGACAAAGTGTCTCCGGCTGGGTTGGTAAACATGAGTGTGCTGTGTGCAGTTCACTGACATCACCTTACAGGTTTTCTCAGTATTGAAGTTCATATTTTTCAACCTCTTGCTGCCATTTAGGGCCGCCACTGTGCAAAGTTGCCTAGTAGAGCTTTAAAACACCAGGGCTATTTTGGCCATTTTGCTATACTTGTCATTTTGCCTTTATATACCACCTTAAAAATGTTTACCAAACGAATTGTTTTGAATGCAGAAAAAATAATTTCAAAGGTATTACAATGAATTTGTCATGTTTCACAGTGAATTGAAACTGTGGAAAGAGAAACTCCAAATGGCGATCAGAAACTACTATTTCCCCTATTTCCTCGTTCTTTTTTTCTATTGGTTGTCCAAAACCACATAATGCAAACAAATGCATTCTATTGGCTGTCCTGGACCATCCTTCCCTCATATGTAAATCCATCCTGTAGAACTAAGTCTGCAGCTTCGAGGCTTCGTCAAAAAACGACAAAGATATAGCGGAAAATGCACCGGAGCACCAGACGCGCCGGACAGGCAGCTGCGCATGACAATAACATTGAGAATATTACAGTAGGAAGAAAGATAATTTAATGTCAACTTCCGATTATGATATCTCCGCTTCTACTTCGATCAACCTCAAACAAAAACTAGCATGGAGTTTGAAGCCAGCACTTCCGCTCAAAGTTGTTTGCAGTGTTCGTTGTGAATTCGTTTTTACGCAGCGATGTCGTGAACTAGTCACATGATTTGATCACGCCGGCGTGATCAGGGACTGGTAAAGCGATATTCCACTTAGTTTTAACATGGGGGTTATTTGGCTCTTGACCACGATGAAAACCAGAATATAAACTACTCACCAAGATCAGATGCAGCTGGACAAGTTTGTAGCGTTTGAATGAGGCCATGAAAACAGACTGAAAACTTACATTTAACACGTTTGTGAACAGATTCAACAACAGATCCCGCTTTTAAGACAACAAAGCAGTCCTGGGTCCTTCGTCATTTTACATTTCTATTCTTGGTTTACACCAAAATTAGTTTTTAAAAATAAAAGTAGATCCGGTCTCCCAAACAGGAACTCTCTCCTAAATGGTATCCCTCCGCTATGTTGTCTTCTATCAATAAAAATGCTATTTGGCGAAATTCTGTTCTAAAACACCAGACCAACAGTCAACTGAGAATCACAGCAGCAGGATCTGTTGTTGAATCTGTTCACGAATGTGTTAAATGTAAGGTATCAGTCTATTTTCGTGGCTCATTCAAATGAATGGGAAGTAAAAGTCAGAATGCTACAAATTCACCCCAGCTCCATCTGATCTTGGTGATTAGTTTATATTCTGGTTTTTGGAGTGCTGAATATCCCCCATGTTAAAACGAAGTGGAATATTGCTTTAACATGCACCCAGCTCTGGATCCCGGGCTGCACTGCTCCACCATAGCTCTGTGAAATCCAATCCGGGGAGACGCATTAGATTAACAACAACACGTTGAAGCAACTACAGCAAATCAAGCTCTACACACGCAGGTGAGAAATCACATGCACACGCACACACACACACACACACACACACACACACACGCCATCCCTTGAGCGCACACACCGGGGAAACACACTTGCACAAACACGCTCACACACCTAGACACACATACATACTGTATATGCTGTCACATACAAAAGCACAAACACACGCTCACATAACACACACAACCAATGGCAGTAGCAGCAGTGGCATCTGTTGCCCATCGAGCCAGTCTGCCGGAGCTGGAGTCAATTATAAACACATTAGACTCTGCCTCCCATAACACACAGTGACACAAATACATGATCGCTCAAACATAAACTAAGTCACACACACACATCACATACACACACAATCTCCTGTGCCATAGTTCTACATCCATTATCACTAGTTATTATAGAGAGAGAGAGAGAGAGAGAGAGAGAGAAAGAAAGAAAGAAAGAAAGAAAGAAAGAAAGAAAGAAAGAAGCAAATTACAGCCAAGAGAGATGCTGCTCTACTTCAGGTGGGCTGATCTTCAAAAACAATCCAATCTCCCTAATACACTGGGGGGGGGGGGGGGGGGGGGGGCAGCAGACTTTTTTACATTTGATGTGAATAAAGATTGACTTCAAAACCCAGAAAATCATAAACAAAATATCTTCAAGTCTAGTCATCCTGTAAAACTCAATTTGTTGAAGAACCCTAGTCGCACCATCACAGGCGCGCAGCCAATTCCCAGCAGACCCTTAAACGCTAAACTATCTGGGCTCCCGGAGACGCCGGCTTCGGATTAAATATAGCTGACAGACTCAATGGAAAACAATATGTGTGGCGTTTCTTCCGTCTGCGCGCTCGACAGGCCGCCGAACAAGCTGTGTGGAGGCGAACGCCATACAGCATGGGAGAGTGTGTGTGTGTGTGTGAGCTTGGATGCGTGTTTGTGTATTATATGCTTGTATGTATGTATGTGGGTGTATGCATGCTTGTGTATGCTTGGTATTGTGAGATGTGTGCATGTGTGTGTATGTGTGTGTGCGTGAGTGAGTGAGTGAGAGAGTGAGGCAATCTTGCTCTGGAGCAGCTGTAGAGCAGAGCCTTGGCCTTGTGCTGTTGTTTTTCTTTGTGTGTATGTGTGTGTGTGTGTGTGTGTGTGTGTCTGACAGGCTGACAAACAGGCATCACTCCCTCTGAGACTGACTGACAGCAGGACTGAGGGGGAATAGAGAACACACACACACACACACACACAGGTGCAGATTTCTCAACTCAGACATACAGCTACACAAAAAGGCAAAGAAGAAGAAACTTATTATAGAGTGGGTTGTTATCACAGCTGAAAATCACTAACATACAGATTAGGAACTAGACAGGAACTCCGGTGGAAAATGAGAGGAGGGAAGGAGAGAAGCAAGGAGGGAGATAGAGAGGGAGGGATTGAAGGAAGGAAGGAAGGAAGGAAGGAAGAGAGGAGGAAGAAAGCGAGGAAGTGAGTTTTTTGGCTGGACCGCAACAGCGGGGCCAGCCCTATAAACGCGAATGTCTGTCACTCACTGACTGACTGACTGACTGACTCACTGACTGACTGACTGACTGACTGACTCACTGACTCACTGACTGACTCACTGACTCACTGACTCACTGACTGACTGACTGACTGACTCACTGACTGACTGACTGACTGACTGACTGACTGACTCACTGACTCACTGACTGACTGACTGACTGACTGACTCACTGACTGACTGACTGACTGACTGACTCACTGACTCACTGACTGACTGACTGACTGACTGACTCACTGACTCACTGACTGACTGACTGACTGACTGACTGACTGACTGACTGACTGACTGACTGAGTGAGTGATGAAGTTACACCATTGGTTGGCCGTGGCACGTGGCACATCATAGGATCACAGAGCCAGAAATGTAAGTTTCGTTCTCCGCTGAGATCGGGAGCCCGTTTCTCCCACACAGCAGGCTGACCAATATCATGCATGTAAGCTGAAGCTAACTGAAGCTAAAGTAGAATCTATACAGTTATATCATATCGCTGTTTATTTCGATGCATATGCGCGAGCTCAGTCCACCTGACAGCCCTCTGTTCTGTCGGCGGCATGGAGGTTTCAGTGCGCCGAGGGCTTACTGCTGACGCTTCCCGGAGTTTCCCGGGGGTGTGCTTCCGGCCAGTGCCGATAGCTGGGCGCCGATGTGTTCCCGGTGATCCGGCCGAGATTTTGGCCGGGGTCCCGACGCCGATGCATCACCGGGTGTCCGGCGAACGGCGTTTTCGGCACCGATGGGTACCAGAGCGACCGGGGCTCGGATCGGGAGGATCAATGTGGACCGTGGGCATGGTAGAGAGGACAGCGGCGGAGGGAGGAGACGGGACGCGCTGGAACGGAGATCAGTATGGATGTATGGACTATTATTCTGTATATTAACAGTCTACAGCGGAGTTAGTTACACCATTGGTCGGCCGTGGCACGTGGCACACCCATACATGGTCCAGCCATATACTAGGTTTTGACCTAGTCTTGTTTTTAGTATGTATAGACAAACAAATGCAATGAGGATAAGAAAACACATACATATGCACACACAAATACGCACTAATGTACACAAGATGCACTCACCCATCCAACTTGCACGAACACACACAAAAACACACTTACAGTACACACACACACACTCACACACACACACACACACACAGCTGCCGGCATAGTGGGTGGATATGGAGGCCTGTCGTGGTTGAGAAGGCTTTATGATCATGCTGCTCTGTCAGTCAATGTGTTTGTGTGAGCGTGTGTGTGTGTGCGAGTGTGTGATTGTGTGTGTGAGTGTATGTGTGTGCCAAGTTGAATGATCTGATAGCATTCTGTCAGTCAAAACTGTCTTAACATAGAGAAGCCAGAGGGCTCTGACACCAACTTTAGATGCCTCTGTGTATGTGTGTGTGTGTGTGTGTGTGCGTGTGTGTGTGTGTGTTTGCGGCCTCACCAGTGCGTTTGTTCACTTAGTTTCTTTTAATCTCGGTAAAACAGCAAAAGCCGTTCTGACACCACAGCCAGCTGGTTCAAGCTCCTTGTCAGCAGTTCATTAAAGCAAAAGCTCGAGCAAAGCTGTTTTCCAAAACCAAACGTCTCACCACAAGCCATGTTGACCCTAACCTCAACCACAAGTACTGCTTTTTCCTCAACCAGCATAACGTCTTCTTTCACTGCTGTTTTCTTTCACTGCTGTTCCAACGGCAGTGAAAGAAGACAGCAGTGAAAGAAGACAGCAGTCTATGTCTTTCACTGCTGTCTTCTTTCACTGCTGTTCCAACGATCTGCAGCTGTATCTTTCTCTATCTGTCCCACAGTTTCCTACAGGTAAACTGTGCTCTATGTTACTTTCCCCGTTTTCCTTTTTCAGTCAACAAGCAACGGTATGATTCCAGATTGCGCAGAATTCTGCTACCATCAGTTTTTTACGATTGCTTAAGCACGATTTTGAAAACAGGGCTCATTTTGTCAAAACACTACACACAATTCACACAGCCACACACACAAGTAGCAGAACACCTCAGATATTTTGCAAAATGAAACACTTCATTCAAAACTATACAATAATTTATAAAAACCCAATTTTGTCACCGTATGGCGCACACATGGTTACGATCTGATTCTGTTTGAACCAGTTACACACTGCTGTGCTAAATCTAAAACACTTTTGACATTTCTACTTTTCTAATGATATAGTCTGGATTTGATTTTTTCAGAGATATTGTTAGAGTAAAGTACATGAATATTTTGACCAAACACAACACACAAGACCAGTACTGCACACTGATGAAAATATTTATTTCTCTCCACATTGTAAAATCAGTCAATACATCCATGCATTTCCAAAGGTTGCATTTTGCACTGAAAATCAGAACAGAACATATTCTAAATAGAATATAGTACAAAAACATTTGTGGAGACAAAAAAGAAAGCATGAATTAAAAAAAAAACCCTAAGCATCATCTCTTCGCCTAGCTGGATCTGGCCATAGCACTTCGTCCACATCACAGGCTATGTCATCTCTCGCAAGACAGAGAGGGAAGAATCTTCTTGAATGGCGAATCCATCCTTGCACAGACCCTGCATCAATTTGGTCGCAGGCCTCCTCCGTGGCTTGAATGAGGGGTATCCTGATATAGGGCTGGAGATCGTAAACCGAAAAAAACTCCTCAATGGGGTTAAGGAAGGGAGAGTATGGTGGGAGGTATTGGAGTGAAAATTGTAGATGCTGATGAAACCAGTTTTGGACCAGAGCAGATCGGTGGAAAGATACATTGTCCCGGATGAGAATGTATCTCATCTGCTCTGCATCCATTTGGTGTTCTGCTGTGACGATGTTGTGTAGTCTGTCTAAAAATGTGAGTATGTGGGCCGTGTTGTAAGGACATGGCGGTGGAGGACCCCATTCTGCGTGATTGCAGCGCAGATTGTGATGTTACCACCACGTTGGCCCGGGACATTCAAAATAGCTCTGTGGCCAATGATGTTTCTCCCTCTTCTTCTTACTTTCGTCAGGTTAAACCCAGCCTCATCTATGAAGATAAATTCATGCGGGATTGCATCAGCATCCATTTGCAAAAGTCTCTGAAAAAAAAGACAACATTGTGTAGTTCAATATAGGCCGCCGCCTACTATAAATTTACATGTAAAAAGGTTCTGTGTGCAGTGCACAATTGAAGTGTACATTACTTACCTCCACATATTCATGCCGCAGGTCTTTTACTCTCTCAGAATTTCTTTCAAATGGCACTTGGTAGAGTTGTTTCATCTGTATGTGATGTTTTTTAAGGATTCGCCCCAGTGTTGATAGAGAGACCTGATGGACATTATTGAAAACTGTGTGGTCATTGAGGATGTTTGTTTGAATTTCTCTGAGGCGTATCGCATTATTGGCCAAAACCATGTTTACGATAGCTCTCTCTTGTTCCTCTGAGAATATGGGGCCCCTTTCTCCTTGACGTTCTCGAACCCTCAATCCTAGACCAATCAAAATACATGTAAAATGTCACAGGACAGCGTACAAGACATTGTTTCAAACATGGAATGCAGTGAATGGGTACCAAAAAGTACTGATGTAGTGCATATAGTGGGCTACATTGTACTGATTTTACTGTAGACAGTAGAGAAAAGTTGTTTTTCACCTGTACTCTTGTCAAAACGTCTGAATTACTGTTGCAACAGTATATCTGCTGAGGTTGGGCTGAACTCTCTGTCCAGCCTCTCTCAATGTCAACCCACGGTTTACAACATGGTCAACCAATGTTGCTCGAATCTCATCTGATAAATTTGGTCCTCATCTTCTTTGTCCACGTCCTCCTCCAGGTCTACCTCTACCTCTTCCTCTTCCTCTCCCTACCCCTCTTCCTCTGCTGGCTCCCCCTCTCATCCTCACTCTCCCTCTTCCTCTTCCTCTTACTGCAACATTGCCTTCCATTTTTGTTGAAGACAGGTACACTCACCTGTTGCCTTTTTATAGTGCTTACACCTGATTGGCAGGGCCGCCCCCCCCCCCCCTCCCCGATCTCTGTGTCGGGAGATACAATGGTGTCTTGTCCCTCTCTGAGCCAGAAACCACCACAATATTTATATTAACAGATGACCAAATCACTTAGGCCTACTTACAACCACACACGTACAGCGACGGATGGTGTATCAGGTCATAAAAATAAAAGAAAGAATAGACTAGATAATTATAAAACCAAGATGCATGAAACTTTGATTCCACATATGTAGTTTACCAAATAAAAATCTGTCTGTAGAAACACCAATAGTAACAGCATATAAACAACAAATCAAAGTAATAGTTTCTCAGTCTCTTTGGCCTCGGCGGGCCCCAATTAATATTATGACACACGACAACGCAGTGATTCAGCACCATGGACAGCAACATTTTCATTTTCGTTTCCATACTTATCTATATGGGCTTTTAAGAAAGGATCGAACTGACTGATCAGCTCCATGCTACCCAAATAGTTACCATTGTTGGTGTCTCCAAACCTGTGGCTATCACCCCTAAAAGCAAGTCCCCGCTCTGCCAAATACTTCACTACAGTAACGACCCTCTGTAAAACCCGCGTCCAATATTCGCACTCGTCTTTGAATTGTGTTTTGAGTTCTGAGTCCACTGTCCCACGGTCAGCTGTCTGGTTGATGTATGTAATCATGGCTTTCCTGTGCATGCCACAGCTTTCATGTTCTGATATACGTTCACTGGCATGCTTCACAGTAGCCCACACTCCCTTTTCATTGCTATTGCCAAATATTTTACATGCAAAGCAAAACACACTACCTTGCGATGGTGAATAACAAAGCCACTCTCTGGGCAGATACTCCCTGTTACCGAGCTTGCGCTTGAAATGTATTTTGGAGAAGAATCTTCTCTGGTGCTTGTACTGCCGTTCTGAGGCGGAGAGGTCAGCTTCTTTATTCTGGCAGGATTCCGGTCCCATTTTGGCCCAGTAAGCACGCGCCTGTTCGTTCATGTTGTTGTTGCCCCAGCGACCCGGGTCAGTGCTATAGGGGTCGTCTCCTGCCTGCTCTTCGTCGTGCGCTCCTGCCCGCTTGTCTCCTCCTCCTGCCTGCTCCTCTCCTGCTGGCTCTGCCCGCGCCTCTCCTCCTGTCTGCTCGTCCTCTCCTGCCCTCTTCTCTCCTCCTGCTGCCCACTCACACTCCATGGTGTCAGTAGCCGCATAGCTAGTAGCAGGCCCAGTTGGCTCCCGGGTTAGTATATCCTCTGATGATGAGGGCCCGGGCCGCTCTAATGGTGGCGATGATGGCGATAGCTCTCCTCCTCCTGAGCTAGTTTTTTTTTTATTTTTTTTTTATTTTTTTTTTTTAACCTTTATTTATTCAGGGGAGTTTCACTGAGAGCAATGCTCTCTTTTTCAGGAACGCCCTGATCACATTCACACCTGGAAGCTGATCAGTACAACCACAGTCGGATCTGCTGGCCACTGAGCAGCTCCACTGGAGCGGTTGGGGTTAAGGGCCTTGCTCAAGGGCACCTCAGTGGTGGTAATGAGGGAGGGGCAAGCGCTGCTTTTCACTTTCCCCACCCAGATTTATCCTGCCGGTCCGGGGGATTGAACCGACGACCTTCTGGTCACAAGCTCGCTTCTCTAACCTTTAGGCCACCACTGCCCTGGTTGGTGAGGTTGATGATCGTTCCTTCTCATTTACAGGTTTAAAGAATCCTGTTAGCTTTGGAATGTTTTTTAATAATTCCTTATCACGGATCTCTTTTTCTCGTAACACTTTTCTTTTATGTGCACCCCTCTCAAACTTTTTCTTGTCCGACATTTTGACCTAGCCTCTAGCTTCACTTGTCACGAGCATTTCTTTACTGTTGCCTACATGACTCACATGACAAAACTATTAGGCGGTTAGCCTATGTTGTGTCTGTTCCACGTGTGGCCACGTGGGCCACTTGTAAATTGGACCAATTGTCAGCCACAAACATGAATATCAAGTGATGGACAGAAAATTCGACAAATTACAAAACAATGTGATTTTTAAAAATAGATATATTGGCTCGTGATAGGCCCCTGATCTTCGTAGGCCTGGGGCTGAAGCCCCTGTAAGCCCGTGCACTGAAGCGGCCGTGCTGATTGGTGAGTTTTCAATTAAGCACCTGTCTAAGCAAGTGTCTGTACACCTGACGGCCGTGTTTGATCAATTGGTTCATAGGTGTGTTATTTTGAAAGGCAGTGCCTTGAAATGGCAAATAAGTGACATCATGTTAGATTTCTGTGTCTAATGTAGAGAAGTGTGTTTAGTGTTTTGCAAAAAGTGTGAGGCTGAGAATGTGCTTATAGTTGTGCAGATCTGGGCTGAGTTTTTGCTCCTTGAGTGTCAGGTTTAACTAACTGTGTGTTATTTTTCATTTTAGTGTGTAAGCAATCGTAAAAAACTGTAAGACTAAACATGTCACAGGATCATATGACCCTTCTTTTTGCTGCTCTACACTGGTTGCTTGGTAGTTTTAGAATTATTTCAAGATGTTACTGATTACTTTTAAGGCTGGGCTAGGTCTGGAGTCTAGCTTTATCTCTGAAATTTCAGACCCTGATGAACCGGACTGCATCCTCAGATGAAGTAGAAGTTTTTTCCTTGACATTCTGGGTTAAGACTCACTCCTAAAAGACACATGTTTACACATATATGTATTTCAGTTTATATTTACCTATCATATCTTGTATTTGACTCCTCTATGTGTGCTATTTTTAATGTTTGTCTTATTGTTTTTCATTTATTGCTGTTGTATATGTAAGTATTATTTAGCCCTCTATAGTATGCATTATATCATTGACTCAATTGTTTAGTTTAGTTTTGTTATTTTGACGTAAAATGAATCAAGTAATCCTAATGAAAACAGAATTAAAAAAAAACAACATATATTTGGGGGGATATTTTGAGGTAGATTTGAAACAACAATATACCACAATAGGAGTACATTACACACAAAAGTAGGTTTTGTTTTTTGTTTTTTGAATCAAAATAAAATGTATTGAAATACTGAAGCATAATATTGAATTACTTAATTGAATGCAAATGTATGCATTTTAAAATAGTAGAAAACAAACCTGAACTCTTTAGAGGAGTGTGTGAGAACGATCCCCTCAAGCAGCACTACACCTAGTGAAACAATATAGAATCGCAGAGATATAATATATAATATATCCAATCGCAGAGCCTTTTTTTGGTTTATCTTGACAATATAAAATGACAACGCTTATCCAGGTGGGCTCCCCACCCACAGGGAGAAGACTAGGTACTTAGTGCACGTCACTTTATTGGTCAGATGTATAAATTAGCATTTAGACATCTCAGTTTGAGATCTTCATTGGATTTTTGGGTCTACTTTTCACACCCCTGTCCAGCCTGCAGAGCATAGTTATAGATTCAGTTTGTGCTATTCCAAAATCACATCATCTTAATCTATGTTGACTATATAATGAAATATTTGCAGAAAGGTGGCGGAAAGCGAATTCAAATTTTTCCAGTATCTATTGAGGATCCTATCCTCCCCTTCTCATCTTACATACAGTAATTAAGATGTTCTGTCTGTGTGTGTGTGTGTGTAAAAGTCTCCAAATGGGTATGTTACCTCGAGGCAACATTATACCATAGAGGGATAATTAAAGTTCATCATTTCATTATTAATTTCAGTAAAGCAGCTCTCTTTGTGACCTTAACTATTACTGTAGTTTGTTTCTTGCCTAATCCAATCTGTCTATTAAAAGAGTTATAGAAGATATTTTAGCTATAGTAAAAGCTACTTGGTTATATATCTTGGAAAATATATTAAAACATAGAGGTATACTTACACTTACACTTATACTGTGTTTGTGAATGCATGTGTATGAATATGTATGTGTGTATATGTTTTTTCCTTTTATGTGTGTGTGTGTTCGTTGTGTGTGTGTGTGTGTGAGAGTGTGTGTGAGTGTGGCCACACAGGAATGAATAAGAATCCCTCACTCCTTCTATTAGGTGTCCCAGGGTGCGGCAAAGTGCCCAGGGATAAAATATGTGTTTGTGTGTGTGTATTAGTGCATGAATGTGTGTATGTGTGTGTGTGTGTGTGTGTGTGTGTGATAAGTAATATGGCAGTGTCATAGAGGAAGCCACTGTAACCTTTATACAGCTCTTTACTCTGTCACTTCCTATAAAAACACACCTCCATCATTTTGAGGGAGAGGAGGGAGGAAGGAGAGAAACAAGGAGGGAAGCTGACAAAGAGGAAAAGTGAGAGAGGAGAAAGAGGGGGAGAAGGAGGCAAAGTATATAGGAGAGAGAAGGATAAGAGATAGAAGAAGAGAGGGGAGGGAAGATTTGAGAGAAGAATAAATGGAGCTGAAGGGAGCGAAGCCAAGAGGCAGGGAGGGAGGACAAGGAAAACAAAAGAAGAAGAAAAGAAAAGGGAGGGATGAAGTGAGGAGGCAGGTGGTGGAGGAGATGGACAAGACGGAGGTACAAGGGAAGGAAGAAGAGGAAGAAAGGAAGGGAAGGAGCGAGAGGAAGACGGAGCGATAGAGAGAGATGTTTCATTTTTTCACAAGGTCAAGTGTGGAAATGGGCTCACGCCGCCGTGCACTCTCCCGCTGTCACGTGCACGCTCGCGGTCAGTCGGCCTGCTGCCCAGGAAAAATGAAGCACGGGAAGGGAGGGAAAGATAGAGGGAGAGAAAAGAGAGAAAGCAGATGTTGAGATGGTGAATGTGAAGGCTGCCTAATGAGGGGAGAGGATGGAGGTAGAAAGAGAGAAAGACAAAGCGAAAAAGAGAAAGGAGTGGAGGTTTGGAAAGAAAAGAACAGAAGACAACAGAAAGATGGAGTAAAGACATGGGATCATGAGAGAGAGATATAGAGAATGTGATATATAGTGAGAGAAAGTGAAGGGGAACAAGAAAGGAGAGCGGGATAGAGGCAATCTAAAAGATTGAGACAGACAGAGAAAAAGAGATAAGAGAAAGGAGAAAGGCAATTGGAGGAAAATGGCGGAAGCAATAGAGTGAAAGGAAACAGAGAGAACAGGAGAGAAAGAGAGAGAGAGAGAGAGAGAGAGAGAGAGAGAGAGAGAGAGAGAGTGGGGGCTAGGGGCATTTTTATGATCTTCTCTGCCTGACCTTGGGGATGACATGAGAACCTCTGTCTTCCTTTGTGTGTGTGTGTGTGTGTGTGTGTGTGTGTGTGTGTGTGTAACATGTTAGAGAGGACGATACATATTGTCCATGTGTGTCTGCTGGGGATATTTGGAGAAGGAGAAGGGGCATGCTGCCAGGGATGGAAAGAGTACTAAAACATTACATTACATTAGTACTGTTACTTTGCTGATATTTTACTTAACTAACTAACTTATTTTTACTTAAGTAAAATTACTGGTGTAAAAATCTACTTAAGTAAAAGTAGAGTTAGTGATTAGAAAAGAAAACGTTACATGTGATCTGTCCCATGCAATTCTAAAAGGACAAGAGGACAGAGTTTAAACTAGATTCTGTTAGTAGTATTTTGTAATTTCTAATTTAGAAAATCAGAAATTACAAAATAAAGTGCATAAACAAAGTAAAGTCAGATTATATTATCTTCTCAGCTGATTGATCGTTCACTGTGAATGGGTGCACAATTGGCCAATTTACCATGATCCGGTTTCTGATGCTAATGGAGAGCCACAAAATCTGTCCTCTGTAATGGATGTAATTTAAAATGTAGTCAAGTACAATACTTCAGCAGAAACATACGAGTAAGTAAGAGTAAAATTAGTGCCATAAAATAAACGTAGAAGCACACAAAAAAATACACAATTACAGTAGTGAGTAAATATAATTAGTTAGTTGCATGCTGCCATAACTTAACATCTCAACAAACCCGCTCAAGTCCTTCTGAGGGGAACATTCAAATTCACAGAAACTGCCCTCTCTGCACTTAATTCTGATTCTTCAAGGTCTTTCCATATTAACTAAGGTTCATCCATATTTACTGTTTGTGTTCAAGGTGGGAAAGTCTGCCCTACTGTATTTAGCATTTTTTGTCAGAGGTTCAAGGGTCAGGCCACTTCTGCATTGTCTGATTGCTTGAAGTGATGAGGGAAAAGTAACATCATGCATCACCTTGCCTTCTTACTTTGCTTTTGTTAGTTGGGCTTCTTCATCTGTCTTTGCTGCTGGAAGACATTGTCCTGTTGTTGCTTTCCAGCAGTCAGGTATTGTGGTCGGCCAAATGATTGACGTCAGGTAGAGTGTGTCTGAGTCATCCACTTTCTCTATTTCTCACATACACACACACACACACGCACACACACACACACACACACACACACACTCCTCACTAACAGGTACAGAAAAAAAGGTGATTAAGTCTCAGTATTTTACCAAACAAAGACCCAGACTCTTTAGTGAAGCACTTGAAGATACATTTTTCTCTGTATTCACAAAGCAACTCACGGTGTAAATTATGATCAACAAACAACCAACATGGCATGTAAAAACATTGAATACTGTAAAGTCTGTAAAGAAGACCACCCTTGAATAAGCATTATATATCAGTGGCCATATCAGTGCATACGATATGAATAATTACCATATCGGTTCTGGGAATTGTAACAGATAAAATAGCCTGGCAGCGAAGCAGCAAACATGTAAAAAATGTGACTTACTATGATGGCTTCATCTGTAATCGATCTTAATTCCCCTTCAGACAGAGCGAGAGGATTGGATTTGAATTGACCTTTACCCCGCTGCACACTCTGACATTCACTATGATCGCATGCCAACACTTTCAAGACGTGGGGATTTGGAAGCTTCTGTACAATGACAACAAATCACTCCGGTATTGAGACGGACAGAAAAGGTTTGCATTTTCATACTGCAGGCATCTGAGCTGCACTGGCCTAACAAGCGTTTGATGGGATGGGTATACTGGAAGTCCATGCATAGTACAGTCCAGGTGAGATCATTTTGTTTTGATTTAGTTTGGTAAAGTAGTGGGAAAATGCCAAGAGAGAACATACTGTACACTGTGAAAATGCCTAATTAATGAGTAAAGTCCAATTCAAATGAGTTCTGTGGGGAACAGTGCTGTGAAAATGGGGGAAGAAAACTCACAAGAATTGGTCTTTGATCAAATAAAGTGGTTTACAAAATCTTAAATTTAGTTTATTCTATTTTCATTTATAAGAAACCACTGAAAATCTGGAGTGGTAAGGTCAGGGCTTCCTGTTACCATAGAACAATCATGTAAGAGTGAGTTCTTGAAAACAAACCGAATAAAAGTGAAAGAGAGCAATTATAGAAGGGATTTTCTTTTAGAAAGCAAGTAGAGTAGGTATAGAGAGGGGAAATCATTCAGTGGAAAGACAGTGATGTGGCGTACTTCATGAAGAGACGAGTTTTCAGCCTACGACAGAAGATGGGGACCAAGACTCTACCATTGGTGAGCCAAGAAGAAGAGTCCATACTGGGTGGAGTGATGACCGGGTTGGGCAGGGAAGAGAGAGCCGAGAGGCAGAGCACAGAGAAGGGGGATGACATGGGAGAGATCGAGGAGCTTGAAGAGGTGAGTTGAGGTCTGGATGGGTTGGAGGGGCTGAAGGCCATGTTTCAAGATGATGGCTATAGGAGTGAGTTCTAGTAATCCAGACAGGAGACGACTAAAGCTTGAACAAGCAGCTGGGCCGAGTCCTTGGTGAGGAAGGGTCTGATCTGACAGATGTTGTAGACGGTAAACCTGATGGATTGGGTTGTAGCTGCGGGTGTCACATGGCAGTCAGTCATCTAGAGTCACACCAAGTTTCTGGGCAGTCAAGGCACGAGTCACTGTGGTCTAACAATACGTTTTATTTAACTAACAAAGACCACGCCCCAATGGAATGCAGTTTCACACTTTATTGCAATGTTATGGATGTAGAGGTCGAGAAGCTAGGACAGAGGAGGAATTGTGGTTGCGATGTTGGGTGAATTGGAGGAACCCAGGGAGATGAGACTCAGGATGGGGGCATCGTCTTGGTTCAGAGTCTTCAGGCCCCATCGTGTCCCCCTGTGGTTCCTATGAAGAAAGGGATTGAGAGGACAGAAGGACAAGGGGTCGGAGGGGGAGGGACGTGAGATCTGGAGGAAAAGTAGAGATGGATAGGTAATTGGGGGAGGAGTTAGGCGTGGTCTTGTTCCTTAACCTGGTTAAGGTGTTAACCTCATATCAACTCATTGCTAAGCCACTTTGGAATTGCATTGCTCATGGCATTGAAACTTTGCACAAGCTTTGGCCATGTCTGCATCGCATACCAATTGAATGCTCATGGAATGTCTTTTTGTGCGCTCTGTGCCCTAACCACCCTGGAATCGGTGCATTTTTGCATGCCAGTGTCTGCCCAATATATATATAGATTGTCTTTGGTGTCTCTGCTCATTGCCATTAAGAACTGTGCCAGGCAGCAGGAGACAGAGGTCTGAGATTTCCCCACATCGCCGTACACCCTGTCTGGCTGACGCAATACCTGTCACACTCCCCAGTACCTGGAGTTACAGGGGAGTGAGGCGATGATCAAGGCCCCATCCATGCAGAAACACTGCATGCACAAGGCGTCTATTAAAGTCAGTGCATTTAAATAATTGGCACCCTCCATGCACCCTGGTAGTGCCATCTTCTTTGATGATCCCTTAAACTCAAGCACCAAAATGGCAGGACTTACTGTATCTTGATTGCTTAGTTATGGAGTCATCAATTTGCTTTCAATACCATCTCAATTGTTGAGAAACTAACAGCATTGTACTGCCTAATTAATTTGCTTCAAGTTTTTGCAACTCAACAATTCATATCCTATTTGATGCATTTGTGATTTATGTATTTCTTGTTTTAAATCAGGAAACCGATGGGAGTGCTAGACATATTGTAGGGCTTCAGGTGAAAAAAGAAAGGAGAATACAAATGGCCTTTAAAATGTATTAGAGTAAGAATCCATGTATCATAATGTGAAGGAGGATACTCCTTGATTTACATATTCATCACCTAAAGTGCAGGTCTTGCAGGAGGCCGCCTATCCCCATGCAGAACTCCAGGGTTGGTATTAATCAATACTGCACTGCACTTATGTTTCGCTCTGAATCAGGCCCTGTGTGAACAACAGCTCCATTCACTTCAGTGGAAAAAGTCGAGTTCAGATGCATACTTTGTAGTTCTGAGTTCCGCGGTCCTCTTTGTTTTGGGTCTTGACTTGACAAGAGCATGATGAAGTTTTAATAAGCCTGGGACCGCACGATGACACCGAATGGACTGCATTTTCTTTTATCAATCTTAATTCCGCTTCAGACAGAGAGAGAGGATTGGGTTTGAGCTGACCTTTACCCTGCTGGACAGTTTGACATTCTTTATGATAACCCACATGACGGGACGTCCAGGATGTGGGGCTTTGGAAAGATTTAGCTCCCATAGCATGATAGCAAATCACTCACACAAGAAGACTTTTAACATGCCTTCGCTCAATGGTGTGTTGGCCTGGCAAACTCCTTCTCACATTAAAGAATGTGACATGCACTCACACTCGCATGGCACATTAGAGACGGCATGTCTTGTTTTACCTCGTATGAATAGCTAATGATGTATCAGATGTGTTGCAATATGACATGTCTCCTCTAACTAAACACATGGATATTTATGAGCATACTATAGTGAATGGGTATACTGTAGGCCCACGTATAACAGTTCAGACCACTTTGGTTTGGTTTAGTTTGGTTGGCCAGTGGAAAAAGTCCCAACGAAAACTCAGATACTACACTGGAATGGAAGACCAAGCATAATTAACTTCAGTTCAGTGTGGAACGGCAGAGTGAAAACACCCAAAGAAGGCTCCAATCAAACATCGCAGTATTTCTAAAACTGTGGACTGGGATCCAGAAGAGCACATGTATGTTAGGACTTAATTTCTTGTATGTATAAGACTTCATTTCAGTCAGTCAATCAGAGAGAAATGGGTCACCATGAGATCACCATGCACCGACAATTAACAATAACAACCACAGTTCGACTCCACTCCACAGAAAAACTGTGAAAATGTCGAAAGAACTGAGGAAGAACTGAGGAACATATATTGTGTGCATGGGTGAACTAGTCGGGCGACATTTTAGTTGAGCTTGGTTTAGTAATGCATTGTGAATAGTCAGATATAAAGATCTTTTCATATAATCAGTGCAGCTGAAGCATCTTATCAAACACGTCATGGTTCATCTCAGTCTGGCAGATCAAACTAATAGAAAGAACATGAGTGTCACACACACACACGCACACACACACGTCATGACTTCTATGAACTACAATAACTTCCTTTCATCACATCATACCTTCACTTCACACACATACACACACACACACACACACACACCAGATGCTTTGATCAGGATCATGTTATTGCAACATATTTTACATTGTGAAAATATTTTATTTCATTGTCTGCTCACCATGACTCCTGGAATGACATCAGCTGTGGCTGAATTGTAATTGTTTAACTGTCAATAACTACAAACAGGCCAAATTATAAACAGACAACAAAGAACAAAGAAAAAAGAAGCTCTATTATCTGTATCATATTGCTTTAGTTATTATACTGCAGCAAAATAAATGCAAGTGAATGTTATCACCACAGTTAACGGGGCCAGCTAATAACAATGGCCGGCGATTTATGAATCCACATAGGGGAATATGCAAGAACAACATGTTTTATAGGTGAAATATCACTTCACCTATACCATTGAGTGTAAACACATGCACTATTTTCTCCTGTCTCTGTCAGATTTCTCCTGTATCACTGTCAAATTTATGTTGAATACAGAATCCAGTGCATCCAAAAATATCCCCTGCTGTTATAAGCGCTAGCTCCATTATTGTTCTTCATTTACATTTGGGACACAGTGGGGAGTCATACTGTTATGGCATTTTGTTTTTCTGTGATGCATCTAGTGAAAATCCAACATGAAGCATCTTCAATGAATTCAAGCTTTAATAAATGAACCAGTCAAGTCATCAACAGAATTCCATTCCTGCAGCGTTAACACATGCACAAATTATAAGTAATTACTGGTATTACCACAAAGCGGGGAATTGATCTGTGATACTGTATGATATTGTAGTCTATCGATATTTATAGCTGCTGGGTGGGAAGTGAAGAAAGAGAAAGCAAGGGAAGAAGGAGAGACAAGACAGGAACACCAAATACAGAGATAGAAGAAGAGGCCCAAACTAATAAGTGAAAGTATGAAAAATCAAAGTTAAATGACAAGTTTAACTGAATGTTGTCATTACACACGTTACGTGTACACTTTATGTGCATGTGTGTGTATGTAGTGTCTGTTCTGCCTTGTCTCTGCGGTGTGTGTCCTGCTGCCAGCTCTTCTTCTTTGTTCTCAGCTGTGTGGCCTTTGCTGTGCGCTGTCGGCGCGCCATCAACTCACATTAACTACAAACATACATTTTCTTTTCTTGCTATGGTCATGCTAATCCTGCCTAGGCACAGATTCATGAAATGAATACAATAATTTGAAAAGTGTGTACGTGTGTGTGGGGGGGTGCTGTCCCCCCCCACCCCCCCTCCAACCACCCCCTGCTTTAATATTGTACTGTATACACTTGTTCAAGATGCACCATTTGCTGCAATGCAGGTAGAATGGGAGGAAGAGGAGGGGGAACAATGTGACACACACATTCGCATGGACGCACACACACACACACACACACACACACACACACACACACACACACAACTATAGCTACCTGTCAATCTCTGCCCACAGGTGCCTCCCTAGTGTGCCAAGACTGCTGAGAGATTGAGAAAAAGCGAGAGGAGGGAGAGAGGAGGTGAAGAGACAGACACAGGGGGAGAGAGAGACAAGGAGGGGGAGAGAGGCTTTGTCCTACTGTGATAAACCACACACACACACTGTTAGACAAGACTGACTCAACATAGAAAGTGTGTGTGTGTGTGTGTGAGTGCGCCTGTGTGTGTTGAAAATTGATACAGATGAATACAAAGCCACCACATCTCATTCTCCCTCCCACTCACGTTATAAAGAGAGCTTGAAGCCATGATGCTCAAAGCCCAGCGCCCATAGCAATACCTCTCTTCTGATTCCTGTGGGTTCAGATCTTCAGTGTTGTTGTTAAAAGTGCATTGAGTCTGAAATTTACTGATTCTGAATCAAGAATCTGTCACTTTTGGAATTTTGTGTTTACTGAAATTACCTTTAAGCATCACTATGTGAGGAATAATAACCAACAAAGTGTGCGTTAAATAAATTGAATGGAAGACAAAGGGACTAAATCCATATAACAGAAGAATATTATAATGCTTATACCATGGCCACTTATTTTTTATTAATTATTAGATTAAATATCTGGAGTATTCATTACTATTTTGGAGAATTTTGCATTCAAAATTAAAACCTTTAGTGAACATTATCTCTGTTTCTCTGGTAATATCCAGTATCACCAGAAGGCAATATCTACCAATGTAACCAAAAAACTATTGTATTTTCATAAAAAGCATTAATTTCTGCTTTTTTCCGCCCTTAAAAAACCTTATTCTCATATAACTTTCATCAGCTTGATGTTATTTAGAACTATTTAACTATGAATTATAGAAGATTATAGAGGGCAAAGACGTATATCAGCCTAAACAGCTGGGTAAACTGAGTTTAACAACACCTCACATTTAACATTTTCTTATTTTCTGAGTAAATGCATGCTTTCCACAACTGTATCTGTTGTTCAACCTCTTTTTCTATCACACATACATACACACACACACACACACACACACACACACACACACACACCTGCCACCAGACTCCTCCTATCCACACACTCCTATCCATACACTCTTTCTGCCTCTTTTTCATACAGTATATACACAAAAACACTTACGCAAGCACAAAAATATATACACTCACACACACACACACACACACACACACACACACACAAATATGTACATTCAAACGCATACACACTCACTCTCACACACACACACACAAACACATGTATGTGTGAAAACATACACACTCTCAGACAGACCCAAACATATACCTATGCATAAGCAAAATAGGCAGCATAGTCTCTCTCTCTCTCACACACACACACACATTCCCCTCAATGTCAGCATAGAAAAACTGATAATACGAGTCTCCTAGCAATGCTCCGAGCGTGTGTGCGTGTGTGTGTGTGTGTGTGTGTGTGTGAGAGAGAGAGAGAGGGAGAGAGAGGGGGAGAGAGAGCATGTTTGCTCATTGCCTCGGTGACACAGGTAATTATCGAGTTCCAGATATAATTGACATTATCAACTGGATTATACATGTTTTACAGGTAGCTAACACATTCTTTACATCCATCTCTCCTGTTATCAATTTACTGTAACTCTTTCAGATCCTGTTTGAGATATTGGCGTCAAATATAAACCTAACAGCATGTGAAAAGGAGTTGGATTAGGTGGAATAAATAATCAGGAGGTGTGGTAGGGGCTGCTTCAGTCATGGCCAATCAAATCAGCTCTTCTCATTCCCTTTAAAAGCAGTGCGCTCCAGAGTCCAGACCCAAATATGAACGTACCGTTCCCCAAATATGCTAATAATATCCCTTTTTTAATCTAAATTCATTCATTTATTCATTCATTCCATTTCTGGAGATATTGAAATCTCTGTCAGCATGTTTTTCATGTGTAATAATGGACACTGAAAGTTTTATGTTGGAAGACAATGATTCACACAATAATCACATGTGCAGCTACAACTGACTTTGTAGTAGCCTACAATAAAATGTATTTTGTCGGTTGCCTGTGTCATTACAGTAAGAAGGTTGCATTCAGTTAGTCGAGTGCAGAACAATGCAACTATTGCTAATACTACAAGTAATGAAGGCGTTTGCATGTGCATCAACTGACAACTCCCCAAAATAATCCTGTTTACATGACTGAAGTATTTATTTCGATTGTCCAGAGAGTATTGTGACAAAGTTTTTTTTTTCCTAAAAAAAGTGTCCCGCCACTATCAAATTTAAGCAAAACAATTACAGCCATGATTCTGCTCTACCTCTTCTTGCTATTTGTTGCAGCCATAGGCCTACCTCTGTTGCAAATGCAAATGTCGTGCTTCAGGTGCTACTTTTGGGAAACCTGTTGGAATAAAGGAGTTGATGCATGCAGTTGTTGCAACCCAGCAACCTGTTGTTTTTGGATGAGGATACGGAGTGAGGACTGATGGGAATGACTGCTGCTGAGAGAGTTCAGTGAAGTAGAGTGCAGAGAGAACTTTAGAATGGATCTGTGTGATCAGTGGTCCAGTGTGTGTGTGTGTGTCTGTGTGTGTGTGTGTGTGTGTGTGTGTGTGTGTCCACATGTGCAACTTGACTACAGTTGAAGAAATGTGACTAAGGTGCATATATGTCCTAACTGCTGTCTATTAATACGATTCAAATCAGATTACTCCACAGATGTGACTGTGATTATGCTTAATTAAGAGCATGATCACATAGTTGCATTATATCATGCATTCCCCATGTTCCCTTATGTGTGAAAGACTGGAGTAAGAGAGAAAACATCATTTCTGTATTTGCGTGTCGCTTCGGAGCGCTAACCAGACCAGTTTGTTTTTCAACCAGTGACAGCGGCAGAGTGTGTGATGGCATGTTGAGTGTGTATCCAGCTGTGACGATACAGAAGACGAACACGCGTGCCAAAAAGACACGCTGAGGGTGCGGCTGGCAAATTCAAAACTCATGTGCGAAAAGGTTAAGATAATTCATTTTTTCCACTTTTACATGAGATATGAGCCAAAGACCTGATGCGCACACACACATGCAGTGCAAACATAGACGCATGCACGCACATACACACACACACACACTCCCACACACACACGCACATATTCATATATGTGTAACCATGAAAAGATAGCAGAGATTAATTTGAACCAACAGAATATGACACAATATCTCAGTGTACGGTCCAAGTGTGTGTGTGTGTGTGTGTGTGTGTGTGTGTAGTAGGTGGAGACCCAGGGGGTGTTTGAGTACAGCAGATATGGAACAGGGCATTAATTGAGCTTCAAACTAAAGGGAATAGAGGGAGCTGGGAGGGGGGGAGCAGAGAGGAAGATGGAGAGAAAGATAGAAAGAGTGTATGTGTGTGTGTGTGTGAGAGAGAGAGAGAGAGAGAGAAAGAGACAGATGACGTGTGTAAGAAAAAGGGGGGCTGAGAAAGAAAACGAAAGAAAGAAAGAAAGGAAGAGGAGAGACAGACAGATGCAGAGAGAGAGAAAGAGAGAGAGAATCATGCTGAAGGGAATAACAGAGAGACGCTCATTAAAACTGATTATTAAAGCAGTAACACTGAGGAGCAGCACTCAAGCGTAGCCACAACATCCCAAATGAGTGTGTGTGTGCGTGTGTGTGTGTGTGTGTGTGTACATGTGTTACAATGTTACTATAAACAGATATCCACTGAAGTATTACAGTAGTCAAGTACACATACAATACAAGCTGGTTTTCATAAATTAACCATTTATCCCGTTCTCACATTGTTACCATGCGGCGACCTTTCCTCATGTCTGTCCTGTTGTGTGTGACTGAATGGTGCGTACGCTGCTTTCCACCCACAAGTTGGGATTTATAAAGACAAACTTGATGTGAGAATGTGTGTGCCTGTATGGAAACTTTGACCACATTTTGGACACACTGAGAAATAATAACTCCAATGCAAAGCAATGAAATAAAGTAAAATGTTCTGACACTTTTAATCAATTATTTATACTCCATATTAAATTCAAATTGTATCTCTGAGGGACATCCAGGCCTTAATGATTTTTTTGTTGCTTTAGTGTAAAAGCCATCTATTTAATACAAAAAGCATATTTCCAGTGAACTTTCATTATGGGCTCACAAGTTGTGTGTCCCAACTGCAACACATTCAATGTGTGAAGCAACAGTACTGATGTTCACAAGGTTATAAAGGGCTATGATGGTGCATGATGCAGCCACCTCCTCACTACTGCTCGCACCCATTATCTGATACCCTGAGTCACAAAATGAGAATAAAACACCCCAAAAATACTGTGATATTTCTCTTTTAGTCTTGCGCTGTGACACAGTGAAAATGGAATAACAAGCACAATTCAAAATTCATGAATGGTGTTACATTAACCATTTATGGCTGATTGTGGGAGTTAACAGGCTGGGACGTGTGGCTCATTCATGTACGCAAAATTACACATTGATTTTATAAAGGGAAAGTTGATGTGATGGAAAGCGTAGGCTATGCATGGTTTCATAAATCAGATTATTTGTTGCCCACTTTTTCTCTTTTGTACATACTTAGTGCACAATTTTATAAATGTGGCCCCAGCTCAAAGACCAAAAGTTATATAGGACATTGGTAAAAAAAAAAAAAAAAACAAGCTGGAAAAGTGTGCCTGGTCACCCTCTGCTCCAGAACCACTAATGGGACATTAAGTTAATGCAGGTTAGCAGGAGGTGTAACATGAGATGCAAGTATGTTACATAAAAGTGAACATCATGATTCAAAGATAATTGTTATACGCACCTTTGACTGCAGTTCAAATTTAGGACATTCACAATAACTTGTTGAACTAGCTTGTGTGCCAGCAGTAAAGTAGAAAATACATTAAGATGGTTTTGTTTTTTTTCTTATATTGCTGTGGTTTGCTTTAAAATAAATCACCGTTGATTAGAAAACACTCAAGAAAGACAGAACTAGTTTAACTGTCACCTGTAGCACTACAGCTATATGCAGGTTGGTGGATAAAGGCAGACACTGTGCCATGGATGCAGTGTTTCTCTTCCTGGATCCCTGCAATCCCAGATTATCTTCTGCACTCTCCACCTTACTCCCATAGACTACAAAATATTGTTCTCCCTGAACTGTAAAGATAATAACTTAAATGTTTCCCCAAGGAGTGAATGTATATTCAGCACCCAGAATTCATTATTGTGATCAAATTATGGCTTTTTTTCCCTGCAGTTAATAAGATAGAATACAGCAGTTTAGGCGGCATTAGCCCACACATAGCAGTTCATCATTGCATTCCATCTGCAAGTCCTCATCTGTTTCATAACCTGCCTTCACGCTGGGTCAGGAGGGTGATGGTCTGAAAGGTGAGACTGGATCTAAAGCAGTGTGGCTCCTGGACCCTGGAGTCCACTGTAGTTAAACATCTGTTTTGGGATGCGATGTTTCAGAACCTTGCTGCTTATTCAAGGGTTTCACACGAGGGACCTGGTGTCTTTGTAAGTGTCCTCACCTCACCTCCGTCTTTATGGGGCTCATTTAAAATGGCTAATCGCTTAAAATAGCTTGCCTTGAGTCCAGAAACACAACAATGGATGGAGTCATCAGTGATGTGTTCACCTTCACCGGTGACATGTCTTAACAGATCAAAAACGAATGTCCTGCCTGTGTGTGTGTGTGTGAGTGTGTGAATTGTTGTGTGCAGAGGTGGAGGAGTAGCAAAACATCCTACTCAGGTGGAAGTACTGTTACTTTGCTGAAATGAATGAAAAGTAGAAGTAAAACTACTTGTGTAAAAATCTATTTAAGTTAAAAAAAAAAAAACGCTCCTTTAAAATGGACTAAGTAAATTAGTTACGGACCTATAAAATACACTTTTCAAAATAAAGTGCCTGAAGAAAAGTAAAGCATGTCAACAGATCACTTTGGGGATGTGTTAGTGTTGGTTTCTGTTCAGATCATCCTTCTCATCCTTCTTCATCATTCTTCTTCACCAACTTTCTATTGCTATTAGCTATCCAGCAACAATGCAAATCAATAATACTATAGGTGGATAGACGCCTTTTTGGCAATCTTTAACCAATCTTATACCAACAATGTTGCAGATTAATACTTTAATATTACTCTTAGTTAACTTATAGCTGCATTAGTGTTGTCAGCCTAAATCACAAAGTGGACCCATTGATTGGTCTTTTGAATTTCTGATGCCGGATTTACTTCTCTGCCCACATGAAGTGATGAAACCAAACTTATGAGTGAAATACAAAGTTTCTCCTAAACAGCAGTAAGATGTTTAGTCTGTCTTGTCCCTTCGGTTTCCTGTGGTATAAAACATCACAAGAGCATGGTCAGACTGGGCCGTGTGGCATAGACAACATGTTGACTCACTGTAATATGTGAATCTTGAATAAATCATAAAAATTAAAATGTGTGTGTGCATATATGTGTATACGTGTCTTAGTGTTTTTGTAGCTAGGGCACCTACAGTATTGATTAGTATGTACCATCTGCACTCCAACATGCCCCACTCATTCATTCACAACCCAAGATATCAGCACCATATCATTATTCATCACCAAATCACATTCATCTTCCTCCTTGTGTGCATAAGCCCATCCTGCTCTTGTCCTTTCCTCCTCATCATCTTTCTTCTATTCCCTCCCTCCCCTCCTCTTTGCATTCTCTCTATGCCAATTGACCCTTTGCTCACCTTTGAATCCCTGGCGCCGGTTGTTAACTCGGACGAGCCGTCACGACACACACCTGGAATTGATAGGAAGCTTATGGTATTTGCTATCATAAAGCAAGGCAAAAAAACATTATTGGCTCAGGTAGAAGAATGGCCAATGTGCTGTTTAGGATTAAACCACCAGAAAATTCTCCCAATAATGAGTGGAGGGGAAATAGAATTTTACCCAT
Organism: Centroberyx gerrardi; assembly: GCF_048128805.1. Classification (NCBI taxonomy): domain Eukaryota; kingdom Metazoa; phylum Chordata; class Actinopteri; order Beryciformes; family Berycidae; genus Centroberyx; species Centroberyx gerrardi. Next base: position 25,491,338 of record NC_136000.1, read on the forward strand.
CTACTGTTAGGTTCAGTGCAGAATTAAAGACAACACTTAGATCAAATGTTATGGTTTCTAGGTTGATATTTGGTGTGAAATTGACAGGAATTATATGGAATGAGTGATGAGTGTGCATATGTCAATACAATGACAAAAACAGATGGAATGCACAAACAAAAACACATACACAGGCCTAGATTTTGAGCTGTGTGACCCAGTTTAGTTAGAATAAAAAAAGACAAGAAAAAACATCTGGAGAAGAAAAAAATCTGCACTGCCTGTGTAAAAAACGTATTTTACTCATCAGCATATTATGCTGATTTGGAATAAGAATGATCAATATTATATTCTACCTGTACCCTCCTCTCTTTTCCTGTTTCATTCCTCTCTGCTCCTCCCTTATCCTCTCTTTCTGTTCTTATACCTCTCATCACATTTCCTTAGATTCCAGTTTTTTTTTCTTTATTTCTCCTCTCCAAATTTCTAGAAATGCACCAAATTTCTTGGCAAATAAGTTCTTTGATCAACTTACGTGCTTTAGGACAAGACGTTTGTACAGTAGAATTGTTACTTCTGTATGCTTAGTATTTACTGCACTACTACTAAACTAAGTAAATACTGGACACACAAAGTACTGTACCAGTCTTCTTGTTGAACAATGGTAAGCTGATCAAAGAGCTAAAAATCAGCCAAAAAGTTAGTGTCCTTTTAATCAAACGCACAAGTATTCCCCATGACGACTAACCAGTAATGACTAAACACCATCACACGCACACACACACATACACACACGCACACACACAGCCCCTGTACAATGCCAAATTCAAAAGGACAGTAAAAAATTGAGGATCTTGTCGGTATGAATGTGAAAAAATCCGTACGCCTTAAGTCCTGAAAAAAGGTGCAGACAGACAGCAACAAAAGCTTTTAGTGGAGAGATGAGGACAATATGACGGTGAAGGGAATAGAAACAGGAATGCCATGCATAGACACCCTCACCCCCTCTCCCTCCCTCCCTCCCTCCCCCAACCGCCCCGTCGCTCCTTCTCATCTGTCCATCCCCTCTCCTCCTTTTCTCTTTCTCTCTTCCATCCCCATCTCTCTGTTGAAAGGTTAGTAAATGTCAGATGGGAGTTGTCATCATCTTCAATGGCGTCATCTTTCTTCATAGAAACACTGTCGGCGTGTGTGTGTGTGTGTGTGTGTGTGTGTGTGTGTGTGTGTGTGTGTGTGCATGAGTAGGTTGAAGGGAATACAATTGAACAGAATGAAATAGAATAGGATATTGAAAATGGGAAATTACTGCTTGCAACAAAGGGCGGACACACACACACACGCAAGCACACCTACAGGCACACACACACACACACACACACACACGGGCATGCATGCTGAGAAGGATTTGAAAAGGGTTTTGAAAATGTATATGGTTTCACAGTGCACAATGCCCTCTTTTTCTTCCTCTACTTTCTCATTTACTTTCTCTCTCTCTCTCTGTGTTCATCATGTTATGTAAAAGATATCTCAGACCTTCAATAGACAACTTAGCATCACTAAGGCCACCTTTGGTTTATCTAGTACTCACACACACACACACACACACACACACACACATTCTATCCGTCTCTGTGCTGCGTCTTCATCGCAGCCTGTATTTGCCTCTCTATATATTTTATGACTAATAGAAGGAACGGGCCTTTGTGGCGATGACAAATCCCCACACTCAGACAGTTTTACAGCCCCTAAAGAGCCCCTTGACAAACGGCTGGGCTGTAAACCTAATATTCTAATGCTGCATGTTATTGTAATGGCGTGTGCGTGTGTTAGCGTAATGGCCTGTGTGTGTGTGTGTGTGTGCGTGCGTGCGTGCGTGTGTGTATGATGAGCATGAGTGAGTGTTTAGGTCACGTTAACTATTGCCTATCTCCGCCAATTATAGAAGCGCTTCAAAAACAAATGTGGGTACAGGCGCATGCATACACACACACACACACACACACACACACACACACACACAGACTAGTTTATATGGATATGCCTATGTTAATACACACACATACTGTACACATGGACGCATACACACACAGTGACAGAGAGACTCATTCATATAGATATAGATGCTCGTTGGAGGCCACAAATGCAGCATGCACACAGAGATGATAACCACATTTTATGAGTGTGTTTTGAAACAGTCAGCTAGCTTCTGTATGAGAAATCGGGAATCTAAATGAGGAATCTGTTATAGTAAATGAAGGTCTAGCAACATAGCATGTCCTTAATAATACTGTGTTTACACCTACAGCACTGTGCTGGTCTGTGGATCCTCCAGACCTGAAGGAGAAAGGTTGCTTCACTCTGATTTTAAAGTTGCCATTAATATGGTGGGGAAGGTGTTTCCTATGACTAATTAACACTGACTTTACACAGTATTAGGGACACTTCATCTTCTCACGATGCACGCTGATGAGGTGAATCCAGGTAAAAGCCATTATCCCTTATTGATTTCCCTTATTACATCTCTACCAATCACAAAGGAGGAGATGGAGATAAAGAGAGAAGGAGTTTGAAGCTTTGAGACAACTGAGATGTGGATTGTGCGAAAAGGGGCTGCAACTCAATATCAGGAAGACGACCCTAAAGTTTTGTACGTTCAGTGTATAATAGTAAGTAATAAGTCTAATAAAAATGCAGCGTCTTCCCAAAGCAGTGTAATCATGGTGTTGCGCAACCACGTTCAGTTACCAGCCAATCTACGGTGGATTTCACTAACAGGAGAATCAAGTTGATAATACACAGCTCCGTTTCCCTCTTGGCTGTCACAGAATTGCCATAACAATCTCAATCCTGAATGTATTTATTATTAACATATCAATTTGAGGTATAATTGTACCAATTCTTAAAAAAAGTTTGATTGCAAGAGTTTGAGAATGTAAAAAAATGCCTCCACTCCTGTTTTGGTATCCAGTGGCAGCGGCACATTATAGTTTAGATGTGAATCATGGATCGGACCTTTCCTGGTCGGGCTTGATAAATCATGAGTGAAGGGAGTCCACTGGTACATCGATAAGGCCTCGGGGCCCACCTCAGGCTCCGTCTCACACTGTATACGTCCCCCCCCCCCCCCCCCCCCCCCCTTTTCTCGTCCATAATCCCCCAACGGTTTACACGCTGTTATTTCCCCCGAGGGCCGGCGGAGCGGCGCACCACTGCGGGAATGCATTAAATTCAAGTGTTGTTGACGCACGCTCAAACGGAAAGCAATAACCTGCGCCGGGTCATTTTTTTTTCCCCCCTTTCCTTTCATTTTCCGAGGTCGAACAGAATTGCCTTTCGGTGCTAGTGTGATTATGTTCCGTTTAACATGGGAATTATGAGAATTACACACATAAGTGTAGTGTAGCATGCCTCGACAAGATTAAAAACAGCTGCACTGGGAGGGAGAGAGACACGGAGGACAGGAGGGAGGGAGAGAGAGAGAGAGAGAGAGAGAGAGAGAGAGAGAGAGAGAGATCCAGACAGAGAAGATAGAGAGACGTGTAACTTTACGGCTTTTAATAATACCTAGCCTTAAACTTTTTGAGCATGAGCTACAGTATTAGGATGAGGATCATAAATCCTGTGTGTGCTGCACAAACTGACCGCTGGCTATTTAAAACAGCTTGAAAACCCCTAAAACCCAATGGGCGATGTGTTCAAGTACCTATTTATTTTCTCAGCACTTTGCCTCAAGTCTGTTGTTAGTAGTACATATTTTATGCTAACAAGGACGCTTCCCACCACATGCCACCCGCTAAAGACCCCCTGCATAGGTCAGAGACAGCATTAAAGGAATTAAGCTCTATTGTTTGTGTTAGATCTTACAAGAAATGTCGGTCTGCACCGAAAAGCCCATCCAGGAATTTGCACATTTGCCACCCCGACATGTGACTTGCAGTTTTTTCGTCTTCGCGGCGCATCATCAAAGATGTCGAACCATGTAAATTGCCTGCCAATTATTCAGAAAAGCTCTCTGAGAGAAATCATTCGCGCTACTTTGTGTATGAAAAGCCCGGAGGGTGGAGGTAAAAGACAGCATCAGCAAAAGGGGAATCCCTGGTAAGCAGTAAAACGCAATGCGACGATCAGGCCTGAGCCTCGTCCCTGCCGGGCCGGGCCGCCCCTCGCCGGGCCGCCCCTCGCCCCTCGCCCCGCAGCTCTGCAGAGAGCAGGTGAATTAAATGGATTGTGAAAAAAAAAAAGCCTCTAATAACCTCACTATCCTCAATCTGATTTGGACTAACTTAATTATCCAAATCAGGAAAAAGAGTGGGTTTTTTTTCCCCCGCCACCGGCATGAGACAGTTCATTAAAGACCCGCTACCGCTTTGTTGCCCCGGCAACTCCCGGGGATCGATGCATAATGCGCTTTTTGTTTATGGAGACAGAAGAAAGAGGAGAGGAGAGAGGACAAACTAATTGAGCTGCTCCAATTATTATCTTGATGGCCCAGTGGCCCGCTTGATGTCAAGTGACTAGAGCGGACAGATCCGTCCCGCGAGCAATTATAGGTGCGTTTCCGAGCCGGCATTGTCGGAGGAAGGGATTGTGGGTAATTGCACCCGTCGCCTCAACCTCCTGAGCACTGACAGAGTGGTGTCGCAAACCCATCAACAACAAAAAAAAAATGAAACCCCTTTTCTTTACCTCTCTTCCCCTCTCCTCTATAGACAGCCAATAGAATCTAATGGCAGGTATAATAGAATTTCGGAGTCGTCACACTGACACACACACACACACACACACACACAGACTGAGCGGCCCTCTTGGCTCTGAGCCTCTGAGTCAAAATAAACAGCGCTAATGCGGCGCCTCACACACAGTAATTACAAGCCAATCTGCAGCGTTTCGCTCGTTTTCCCTTTTAATTGCTCCTCTCTCTTTCCATCAATCCCTTCTTCTTCTTCTCCTTCCTCCTGCCCTCCCTCCCTTCCCCCCGGTCTGTCTCTCCTCTCGCCATACTGTATTTGAAGAATTAACCGCGCTAACGTGGGCCCTAATTGGCTGTCACCGTGTGCTCTAAAATGTGAAGCCACTTCCTCGATATAATCATGTTTACACGCGAGCGCCGGGTGCCAGACTGCTGGGCCTGTCTCTATTGAGCTTGTTTAGGGAGTAATTTACTGTAAAATTGGCTATGATAGTCAGTCACGGAGAGAGAGACGAAGAGAGAGAGGAACTAGCTCAGCGTAAAATGGGTGTTGTTGGGAGACAATGATTTGCTCAGTGTGCAGTTTTTTTTTTTCTTCTCCTCCCTTTAAGTTGTTGTGGGGAAGGACCGGAGTCTCTTCTCCTACAGCAGCATCGACGGGACGGAGTCTCATTATCACGCTCTTATCTTAATCAGCCCAATAAAAATTAATGCGGGCTTTAACAGTGGATTACAAATAAACGGGAATTAGCCCGCTAACAAATCACAGAAGATGGATTACAGAAAGTCCGGGGCCGGGAAACGCGCAACATAATCATTTTGTGGGTACATTTGTTTACACACATTCTCTTTCTGCTCCTTCAATTTATCACACTAATTGGAGGAGATAAAAACACGGCCATTTCAGAAAATAACAAATCAAGATGCAAAAAAAAAAAAAAAAAAAAAAAAAAAAAAACACACACACAGGCCCATAATTCATCCGTCGGTGCGCATCCATTCAGTTTAAAAGACCTTGATGGAAAAACGATCAAACGGAAGACTCCCACCTTCTCTTTCACTTATAAAAGTATAGGCTTACTTTTTCCATGAGTGTCAAGAATATATTTATATATATATAGATATATATATATATCTATATATATATACATAATTTTTTCTTTCAGATTAAAAAAGCATCTTGATTTGGAAGCGCGGTGACTGGAGGGCAACTCTCCCGGGAGCATATTCCTTATTTACCGGCCCTGTTAATTCCCATTCCCAGCACAGCGAGGGTTGGGGGCCACTTGAGAAGTCTGCGCACTATGAAGTAGACCTGACATTTTTCTCCTCTAATTGTGTTTTCTTCTCCCTTTGCTGGATTATGTGTGTGTGTGTGCGAGTGTGTGTGTTTATGTCTTTGTTTGTGTGTGTGTGCGCGTTGTTTGTGTGCGCGTGTGTGTGGCTGTACAGTATGTGTGTATCTGTGAGTGCGTGTGTCTGTCTGTTTGCGTGTGTGTGTGTGCATACTTATTCATCTCTCTGTGTGTGTACAGCAACAGTGTGTATGTTTTTGCCAATTAGGCACTCAATGACAGGACATGTGGTGAAGCAGCTAGCTAGGCTATTCATGGATCAGCAGTTATGGGAGGAAATTTCAAAATACCAACTGGATACACACACACACACACACACACACACACACTCACAGCAATTTAGAATGCTCAGGGTAGGATGCAGATCTTAGTGTCTCAGACAGCAGGATGCTGTCTGACGATGCATCATGTCTTGACACAGTTGTCCTCCACTTGTGTCCAAGTTCAGTTGTGCCTTGGGATTTACAAATTTCAAAAGTTTGCAAAATTGACGTCAAAGAAAATTCATACTTTTAGGTCGTTAAAATCAAAGTCAGGGTGCTAAAATTGATTTTGGCTCATCATGTTTACTGGGTCCCATGCACACAAACATTCCATCCCCATCATTTGGTGATCCGTGGAATTTCGTTGTTTTTCATTAAAGTGTGCCTGAACACCAAAAAGCAGCGTTTGGTGCCGAGACAACACGGTCTACGACAACATGGCAGCAGGTCCTGACAGCATCGCCCTAGGGTGCTCAGAGCATGTGCCAGTCAGTCAGCAGCACCAGCACCTCTTTAAACCTGTCCCCCAGATTGGAGAGATTGGAGCCAGGTCCCGGTGCCGGACGCCCCAGTGACTGACACCTCACACTGCGGTCCTACTGAACCTCAAATCCCCGGTGAACGACACCCTGGACTCCCTCTAATTTGCATACCAGGCCCACACGGGTGTGGATGATCACCCACCTGATTTATTCCCACTTGAAGAGGCCGGCAAGCACGGTGACAATGAGGTACTTTGATTTCTCCGGTGCTTTTAACACCATCCAGCTCCGCCTGCTCAAGGATGAGCTCAAAGCAGTGCAGGTGGACAATGCCAGTGTCTCCACAGGGATCCCTTGTCATCAACATAATTCTTAATCAATGTCATTGGAGGGACAGAATTATTACTGGGAACAGAAAGGAATTGTTTCAACCCTACACTCTAAGAAAATAAAGTGCAGAGTTGTACCTTTGCTCTCACCTTGGCAGGTGAGAGCAATGCCATTTGAACTCTGAAGCAGACCAAGTAACCGCACTGAACCACCTGAAAATCTCAGTCCTCTTCTAAGGTAACTGTGGTGCGGTTTTTTCGAGAACAAAATCATAATAGGTTCCCACATTCACTTGGACATCGAATTCAATGACTTTCAAGGTCTCATTTGGTTGAAAGGACTCAAAATTGGCATGTTTTGGGGTGACACATGACAATTAGACGTCATAGAGGCCTCAAAGTTTACCCATGATCTTGTCACTCAAGAAACCCTGGTCAAATCATTAATTCTAAAACTGAACACAGTTCTCCTCTTGATGTGAAGTGTCTAGGTCTAGGTCTAGAGAGCTGAGGCATATTGATCAAGTCCTTTCAAGGTCATCCACTCAAAAGGCCTTTTTTCAAATTCAGAAACTTTAAAGGTTTCTCAAGGCCTGTGGGAACTCTGTACCAATTACATTAAACAACTCCAAAACATAGAGCTTTATGAGTATGCTGCTCATTGACCATCGCTCCATACGGTGTGATGGGACATCTAATGTAGTCTCTCTTCTCTATGTGTCGAGTATTTACTTACTTTACTGTGGCATGTGCTAATGCAGTAGCAAACTGCATATATTTAGCAAATGCAAAGAATAATCATGAAATCACTGTAGTGCACTAAATACGACAGAGGGAACGCTACTCAAAAAGCTTATTGACCAAAAGATTGATGCACTCCTTTAACTGGGGAAAGGAGGAAAATACAGAGGGGGAAATGAGAGAGAGAGATAATATTGGAATCTAAGGAAATGTGATGAGGGAGGAGTAGAGAGGGATGAAAGAAGAAATAGAGAGGAGGGGATTGGGTGTGTGTGTGTGTGTGTGTGTGTGTGTGTGTTGTAATGGTCACCTACTGTACCGAATGTGGACTAAGTCACCTCCACCTCGATCAATCATTATCCTAGCCCTCCTCTCCTGAAGGGATGCCATATGGCCTCTCTCTACCTCTCTCCTCTCCTTCTCTGCCCATCTCTCCCCCTCTCTCTCTCTGTCCTGCTCAATTTCTCTCCTACTCTCGCTTTCTCTCCTTCTCTCTCTTTTCCTCCTCTCCTCTCACCCTCTGGTTACTCTCTCTCTCTCTGCCTCTGTTTCTCTACCTCTCTCTCTCTCTCTCTCTCTCTCTCTCACACACACACACACACACACACATACACACACTGCCCAGCTTGCCCTCCTGCCACCAATCTTCCAGAGCCAGAGTGTACGTGAGTGAAAGCTTTGCCAACATAGAGAGGAGATGGAAAGCCATGGTTGGCATGATCCCTCTCTCTTTCTCTCTCTCTGTCTCTCTCTCTCTCTCTCTCTCTCTCTCTCTCTCACTTTCTTCCTATCTGTCTCCCTCTCCTTCCCCTTGCCCTGCTATCTCTACCCACCTGTTTCTCTCGCTCCGTTCAATCTGCCTCATTGGCATGGCTGCTAGATGAACAGCACGGCCAAAGCACCTAAGCACAATGGAATAAAATAATGAAACAAATAACAAGTACATGACAATAAAAATCTTCTCCGCTTGTATAACTGCGAGTCTGTGTGTTCTGCGCTTCCTTGTTAATGAAGGATCTGAGTTGCTGTGTGTTCAGTGTGTTTCTGCACAGCGGCTTTCATGTGGAGTAGTAGTGCGATGAAGCTGTTTACATGCTTCTATGAAGTGACACCTCCCCTAATAATCTGATTTACACGTGACATGTGGTTATTGCAAGTATTCAAACAGAAATAACAAAAAGCAGAACATGACACATATTACAAACTACACATGTACAACTTCATCCCATTTAAATAAATGGAATGAAGGTGTACACATGTTCTGACTGGTCTCTATCAATGGAAATAAAATCAGAGTACTGCACATTTGTGGCTGTGATTAGGCTTAACTTCAACTAAGAGCATAATCATACTAACAGTATGGTGTTTCCATGAGTCTTAATCGCAAATTTGTGTGCATGTAAACATGGTCGGTGACTGTTTCTATGTGGATGGGGCTAGTGTCTCTCTCTCTCTCTCTCTCTCTCTCTCTCTCTCTCTCTCTCAGTTGGCCCACCAGACTGGGCGCCTGTCCAAGCGACACACCTGCTGGATGCCACAAAACACATTAGTCTGGAACGAGAGGCTTTCACTGCAACCCTCTACTCCTCTCTGCTCCACTCCACTCTCATTCCCTCTCCACTCCTCTCTTCATGTAACCCGTCTCGCCATGTTTTTTCCTCTTCCGTCTCTCCTCCTCTTCTCCTCGTCTCTCTTCTCTTCTCTCACTCCTCTTCTTATTTCTCCTCCTCTCACCTCTCTTCTCCTCTTCTCTCCTCTTTTGTCCTCCCTTCAACTATCCTTTCCTCATTTTCCCTCTCCGCTTTTCCTTCCTTCTCCGCTCTTCTTCCCTCTCAAGGTTGTTGAATCCACCACACTTTCTTTTTCATATGAATAAATGTCAGTTTTGCTACTCCTTACAGCCAACTGATACCATAAAACAGTGATTCAACCCATACCCAGTTCAGGAAAGCTTTTATATTTGCTCTTCTAAACACCCAGTACTAAGTGGGTCTTTTCTGGAAGAGGAGATAATGCGTTTTTACCTTTATGGAAGCAGCAACAGCAGTTTGTTTGGAATAAATAGAAGAAGAGAAAAGACAGAAACTCAAACTTCATCATCAGAAGGAAAAGGAAACAGATTAATCGTTCAGAGGAAGTCAAGCTCGCTAAAAAGGAAAGCGACTGTCTCCGAGCCAAAAGTAGAGTGAACATCGGCATTGCCTTTCCAAGATGAAAAGCACTCCAAGATGAAAGGGGACTGAGGAGCGATGCAGATGTGGCTCTTTTCCTTTTGGACTGCAACGTCTCGCTATTGTTTATTAGCCACAGTCTACATCCAGGCCCCGATACACTGAGACTGCATGGCGGGAGCAATGCAGATATTACTCATTTGGAAGAAAGAATACTCCATGTATTTCTGGACCTTGCTTCTGCTTTTGGCTCTGTGCTGTATAACTTATTGTGGGAGGCTTTGGATTTTTTTTCAGAGTTCTCAAGTTATTAAAAGTCTGGTCAGGGCATATTTTCAAGATATGATGTGCTTCACAACAGTGTTTACTACAGCATGGCAGCATCTGGAGATAGGCATCATGGCAGGGTACACACTTTTCCCCTCCAGCTTTCACTATGGCAACAGAGGTAATTATTGGGGCATCAAAATGGGTGGTAGGTGGGGAAAGGCTGCAGGGAGGGCCGCGCCTCACACCCATCAGGACAAATATGGATGGAACGATAACTTAAACCGGGCTAGGATGAAAGTTAAGCCGAGTAAGTCTAGGAGGATCTCCATTGTTAAGGGGGAACTTGCAAACAAAAGGTTCTACATAGATGAGGAAGCAATTCCACCAGTTATAGAGAATTCTGCCAAAAGCTTAGGAAGGTGGTGTGATGAGAGCCGCAGATTCAGGAGATAAGGCAGTATTATGAGAGTATTTACTATACTATGTTGAAGTAAGTTACCACTGTATATTGTGATACAGTGTGTTGAAAATATAACTGCAGTACTACAGTGTTTCATACAGTATCTACCATAGCACAGTTACTGTGGTATTCCAAAAACTGCTGTCTTTCATTTACTTCAATTTGATTGGATTGAAAATATCAAACTCAACATATAACTTCACTTACAAAAGATCAAAACTGAACAAACATCAAAAGAAAAGGTCAAAACTGAACTAACTAAACAAATAGTTAACAGGTAAAATCAATAGAATAGATAAATCCAGTTCTGGAATACACTACATAACACATAAATCATGGTATACCATATACCAAAGTTACAAGTACAGTATATCAGCCATATAACCAATCTGTAAACTGTAGTACAATGATTTAGGGTTATCTAAAAGCAAACAAATACATCTATAATAATAATAAATATCTCTATAATTTCATATTAATGATGTGCCCCCCTTATACAGTTGAGTGATATATCGCTCAGTTAGCAGGTTAAAGGTATTAACATATAGGTCTATTACAGTTATCACATAGTTTTATAGAATGTGTTTGATATATTCATATAATGTAGCCTGGATATGACTGTGTCTGTGGTCGCTCTGAGGCGAGATCTGAAATTCTGTCATTCCATTATTTGCAGTCGCTTCACTAGTCTCTCCAGAACAGCCCATGCTTGTTTGTTTGGGGGTTTGGGAGCTGCTGTCAGTCCAGTGGCTTCAAACTACCGGCGACACTGCTGGGAAGCGATCGCTGAGAAACGCAAGTGCAAAACACCACAGCAATGACTGCTTATCACCAAATGTGTCGCAGAAATCAAGAAAAACAGGAATATCGCGGATTATCACTTTATTTACGAGCAGAATGATGTTGATAAAGAGAGGAAGGGAAAGGGAAGGAGTGTGTGTGTGTGTCAGGCTTATCTTTAGATGAATGGTACATGTTTGATATTTCTTCCCTTGGTTTGGAAGTGTCTGCTTACATCAGTGGCTCTAAACCTTTACGCCTCGCAGCTGCTAAATTTTTAAAGGATGCTTGCACACATCCTTTTTACATGGGCACCCATGCACAGAATGTCAAACTGTGGCACAGAATAATGATTCTTATTTTCCCTTTTTTTTAATACCGTTTCACTTAATAGATTATTGTAGGAATGCTGGAGGCTACAAAAATATTCAAAAGGACTGTAAATATTCAAGCGGCTGCAAATATTACATTACATGCATACAAACTCATCATTTCCTAAATAAGTAAACACCATATTAGACAAGTACACTGTGTGTGCTCTGAAACTGTGAGACTTGAACATCTGTTTGCTTTAACACATGCACACAGTGATGCAGAGACACACAGGTTGTAAAATAATCAATTACTAAATATGTACACTGTATGCTCTCCTACTGTGACACTTGGGTTTACACATCATTATCTTGGCATGCAGAGACTCTCAAGGGCAGGGACAGAAATCTGAAAAGGGAGAACACCATGTGAGGGTTTTTTTGCCCCTCAAGGTCAAGGACAGTTCTGTTGAATTGAACTGATAAAATGAAAATGGATCTGTTTAATTGGAAAACAGTAGAATGAAGTTGCAAAAAAACTTACCTTTCCATCTGGAATTCATACTTAGTGAATCTCTTGGTAAATACGCAAAACTGATATCCTGAAAAAAAAACTAGATTGGAGTTTAAAGGTCATATTGTCAATAAAGCATTGGCCATACACAAGAGAAGTATGTTTGACCATAGCTTTGACTGAATGGTGCAATGAATCATAACACCAGACACTTACAGTCAGTCAGTTGCATTATTCTAAAAGCTCCAGCATCCATACAACAGAAGTAGTTGCTCAGTAGCTGCTCAACCATTGACTTTTTGCACATTTCATTGTCCATCAGTCTATCCAGTCATCTATTTTCCAGCCACCTTTTTCCAGGAAAGAACCATGGTTGCAGATTTGGAGGTGCGGACCTTCATCCTGACCGGATCACCCTCAACTGCAAACGTCTCCAGTGTGCGCTGGAGGTCACAGCCCAATGAGGCCAAAAGGACAACATCATCTGCAAACAGCAGGGATGCCATCTTAAAGGTATACTATGTGAGATTTTCACACATAACGCCAAAGAAGCAGTACACCTCCCAAACTGTCTATGATAAAGCAAGATCCATAACAAGAATGAACATCAGCATTGCTATTGAAAGATGGAAGAACCTGAGGAAGGCCAAAGGAATGATAGGTAGTGTAGATAGGAGGGCAACTGCCTATAGGGTAGCTGCAGTCTGGTAATGGAAGGTAAGTAGGCAAATGCTATCTAATTATTTACACACTTATAGGTCTTCATGCTCGGTGTTAAGATACTAATGACATTTTGTTGTGCTTGTGTTATTTTAATGTGTGTTTACATAGGATTTTTTGGGGAGTTTTCTGCAAAGTACTCAATCTGGCCCAACAGTCGGTGCAGATTATCTTTTAGTGTGAACGGGCTCAAGACTGCCGACTCTGGCTGGTTGGCCCAACAATTTTTTTTCAAACACGTCTGATTTTGACAGGCCGAGTCCGGCCGGTCTCCTGTAGTGTGAAGCAATCCAAGACTCGCCAAGACCGAAATCTGGGAGTGACACTGGCAACAGCCAATGTGAGTTTGTGTACAGGTGGAAGAAAAAGAGAATGAACAGGAAGAGAAGTCACGTTTAACAGCAACGGCCACTCACATAGATAGTTTATATTATCAAGACTCCCAACCCCACTCGCTTCATGATAAGTTGCTATACGGTTTCATTTGAAGGATTAAATCTTATATAAAATAGTTTAAAATTGCACCATGCCTGGATCAGTCCACATAAGTATGCAATTACAAATTAAGTGAAAGAAGTCTCATAAACAATTCCTCATCAATGTTATTCTTGTAATAGTGTCACTTCAAAATACATTTGTAATGTAAATGTAAAGTGCAGCTTATGTAGCATAGAACAGCTATTTTGTAATTATATTTACAGTGAACTGTTCTGGACTAATCGGTAAACATTTTTGAATGACAGAATCAGGTAGTGTGTGATCCCTCGTCTTCATGTGTGACAGCCTCCCAACCAGATGGCAACCTGAACTGTCCTAGACCAGGAACAGCCTTGTAGTGTGACCTAGGCTTTAAGGTATGTGCTGGACTTCAGCATATTCCAGTATTTGATGAACATGTTTTCCTTGTGGATGGCACTTGAGGTCAGTGAGTACTTTGTCCAATTCTTCTGTTGACCTCCACAGTAAAATGAAACAACAATAGGAGCACTGAAAGGACACCCTGTGTATTTTCCCATATCGTGACAAGAAGGTTTGTTGATTTTTATTACAGCTTCAGCCTCAAATGTCGTCCATACGTGAGCCGCATATTCCATACTCTGCTCGATTATTCATCCTGCTCCCTAAAATCTCATTAGAATGTGTTGAGTAGACCTGGTCTCAGCTTTGTTAGAACACAAATCATTAGCATAGTTTTGGCTGTTTATTGTGTTGCAGATAACGTTAATAAACAACTGAGATTAGCTTTCTTGGAGTGTTGGGAATACAGACACAAAAATCTAATGTGCGGCAATAGGTTTCGCCTGCTCTTACAGCAATATGTATTGTCGCTGATGGATTCTAAGGAGAGGACAAAGTATAAAATACAAAGCAGAGCTGTTGTATAATATAATGAAAATCTGTAGCCTTGAGTTTTGAGAGTTGTTGCTATGCGCTCAGCTCATAATATCATTGATGACTATAACCTGTCCATGTTCATTATAAGCTGTGATTTGCTCTGCGGCTATGTCTATCAATAACTCTGCACTCCCCCATCACCTCGGCTCATAACACAAAGTCAACACAGTCAGCCCCGGCTTATGACAGAAGACTCCACTACACCCACTAGTACTCGCTGACCAGTCGCCTTTCCAGTATACTGACTTTGAAAATGGTTAGGTTGGCGTTAGGTTTCTCCAGAATTAGTGTACTGAATATTCCAGGATCTAATACTCATCCGAATTCTTAACTACATTGTGTAGTACCTGCTAATCAGACTGTGTACTAAATTTAGTATTAGTGGTTTACTGGGTAGTTAGTTTAGTGGGTATTTTTCTCTAATATTAGTATACTAGTCATTGAAATTATCCAGTCATGACAAATAATGTCAATGAGAGAATATGCACCAGTGTTTTGGATTGAATGTATATTGAAACTATCATGTAGCATGTTGATATTTATCATTTTCTGCATGTGCTTACTAAACTGTGAGTATTAACAGTGTACAGCACAATTTAGTGTAGGTACTGTAATACATAGCACAGTTATAAGGCTGTACCTGCTTAACAGACAGAGGACTGTTCTCTGACTGAACATTAAGTTTTAATCCTATGGTGGCACCACACTCCCAATGCCAAACTGTGCAGTTCATATTTCCCGTTACTTGCTGAGAAGGATAAATTACATTTTCTCAGCTAGCAAGTTCTGTTTCAGTGGTGATACGCATGTCGCTGTTATTTATGTATATAGGGATATTTGGAAAATGGAATATAAAGCGTACAAAAGCTTCTCCCAAGCAAGGATAAAAGATTTTATCTGGAATACTGTGCTTGTGCGTCAACACACTCTTTGGAATTAGTACCAGTGTAAGACAGCAAAGAGGCAAATAAGTACAAAGTCACTTTTCATGTATGTCATTCAATTTGTTTCTCTGTGATTAATTTTTTAGCAATGAAATAGCAATTAAATGTTTTTTTTCTTTTATTGAATCTACTCCTGATTAAAAGAGGAGTAGATCTGTGCTTGGGGTACAGGGCGTCTACTCAGATTATCAGGAATATCAATATTTTTTAATTATATACTTCAATTACAAGTCTTCATAGTGAATTTTAAAATCAAAAATGTGTTTTTTCATGGGTGTAATTTCACCTCCTATTTAAAAATCTCTGTGTGTGTTTTATGTAAAGTATCAGACCTGTTTGCCTCTAGTGTATTAAAAAATCAATTCAAATCATCAACTATTCCAAGCAACATGACTGACTTTAACTTTAAATAGTCACCAACTGTATGTGTAACATTCTCACTGTGCTATTCTGATATAAAAACAAACTCTTCTCCCCTCTTCTGTCCCCATTTAGAAGAGAGGAGCAACACTGATACACACACACACACACACACACACACACACCTACACACACACACACACACACACACACACACACACACACACACACACACACTCATATGTAGCCTACAAACTCAAGTATACAAACATTCACACTCACACTCTTACATATACACATTCACACACACAGTATATTCTATTGAATTCTATTGTATTCTATTCTGAACTAACATGCACTATTTCATGATCGCTTGCAATATTTCTGTTAACTCCCGCCCCCCTTAGTGACTACAATGTGCAACAATGTCAAAGGAGTTGATGGATGCTAAACATGGATTGGTGGATTGCTATGTCAATCATTATTTTGCATACATTCAATTGTGTATTGTTTTCTCTTTTAACATATTGTGCAGCACGACAAGAATTTTAACAACTTGTCAGATATTCGGTGAGACACTGGCCAAGTAAAGAACACTTTTCAAGCAAACAGATGTTTGTGTCTGTGAGTGTTGTTTGAGTGACAGGGGGTGAGAAGAGGGGGAGGGCCTTAGGGAGAGGGCGACTGTCAGAGGATACAAGACTCTGGGTGTGTGTATGTGTGACCTTAGAGGAGTGGGTGAGGTGGGGTACAGGTCAGAGGTTATCTGTCAGAGCATGAGGACAAATAAATTAATAAAAAATCGCTGGTCTGTACTTTTTCCCTGTCTATGTGTCAGTCTGACTTGCTTTCTGTTGGACTTTCTGGCTGGCTGTCCGTCTATCTGCCTGCCCATCTGTCCGGAGTGAGAGGGCACTGGGAAAAGTGTGTATGGCAGCAGGAAGTGTGTGTGCGTGTGTTTGTGTGTGTGTGTGTGTGTGTGTGTGTGTACTCTTGGCAAGTGTAAATAAGTGTGTGTACTTTTCCATAGAGCTGAGAATATAATGCTGCATCAGACCCAACTGTCAGCTTTTTATTGACATTGAGAGGAGAGGAGAAGAGGAGAGGAGAGGAGGGAAGAGGAGAGGAGAGGAGAGGAGAAGAGTAGAAATGAAGAGAGGGGAAAGGAAGAAAGAAAAGAGGAGGAGAGGGGAGGAGAGTAGGAAAGGAGAAGAGAAGCATAGAAGAAGCATTGAGGGTGGGTGGATACACTGTCACACTTCATGAAAACCCACACCCCACCCCCTACACACACACACACACACTGTTTGCTATGCGGTGACCTGCTGCAGACAATTATGTCTCCCTCGCTCTGCCACAATCAAATTACTGCTAGAGGACAAGGCCTTTGGGCCGACCCACTGCTGTGAGGGAAATAAACACACGCACACACACACACACATTCCTTCTCTCTCTCACACACGTACTTTCATACACGTTCACTTACACACACGCACCCACACTGTTGATGTCATGCACAAATCTCACTGTTCACATGCACTTACACCACAAACAGAAACAGACAAGCGCACACACACACACACACGCGCACACACACACACACATACAACCTACTGAATACTTGAACGGGTTAGGCTGCAAAGGAGCAAAGGTCAAGTGTATAAATATTCAAAGAATCAAGGCAATATTATAATTAAAATGCTAACAACTATTGTTAGTGGGAGAAAAAAAAAATCCTTGCCCTTGACTTTAAACAGTGGCAGCTGAGAGGGAAAGGGAGGTAGAAAGAAAAGTGTGACAAGAGGATGAGGAGAGTTAAGAGAAAAAAGGAGAAGAGAGGATAGGGAGCACAGTTGAGAGGAAAAGGAGAGATGGGAGGGAAGAGGGGGATGAGGAGAGCAAAAGAGAGAGAGGGGGAAGAGAGAATAGAGGGGGAGATGGAGAGAAGCGGAGATGTAAAAGAGGGATGAGACAGAAAGGAGAATAAGGCGGGAGGGGAAAGCGAGACTTACAGAGAAGAAATGAAATCAGATGAAGAGGAGGAGGAAGAAGAGCGGGAGGAAGGAGGGATAGGGAGGAAGAGGGGAGATGATGTTGATGTTTGCTTGTTATTCCAGCACTAATTTTCCCCCTGGAGCTCATTAGAGTCTGGAGAGAAACGAACCACAGAACCTTAAAAACCAACAGAGTGGGGAGAGAGAGAGAGAGAGAGAGAGAGAGAGAGAGAAAGAGCGAGAGAAGGGAGGAAAGAGAGACGGAGAGAAAGCTGGAAGGGAAGAGAGAAAAAGGAAAGGACAGTATGAGAGAGACAGAGAGAGGGAGAGGAGAGGGTGAGCATCCAAAGAACATTAAAAATAAATGGAGAAAGAGGGATGGAGAGAAAGATAAAGGGGAAGGGGGAGAGAGAGAGAGAGAGAGAGAGAGAGAGAGAGAGAGAGAGAGAGAAGGGGGAGAGAGGAAGAAGAGAAACAAACCGGAGAACCGTAAAAATCAATTGTATGTAGAGAGAAGAAAGACGGAAAGGGGAGAAGACACGGAAAAAGGAGGAAGCGATAGGATCCCGGTTGATGGGAGAGAGGAAAGGAGGGATGGGGAAAGAAAAAATAGAAAGGCGTAGAGTGGAGAAGGGAGTGAGGATAAGGAAAGATAAAGAAAGATACAGGAAAGAGAGGGAGAGATGGAAATAAACAGTGGAAAGTACAACCCTTGTCACAGGAAAGAGTACAAAGCTGTAACAGACACACACAGAGGAAAACTCACATGCGCTCACCCACATTTAGACACACACACACACACACACACACACACACACTCACATTGTAAACACCACCCACCGTTACATCAACAGCCTTGCTCTAATACACCTGGGGCTGTGTATCTTTCTCTTGCTGTTCTCAGAAGTTATGCCAGCTTCATCAAAATAAATCGCCAGGCCAGGCTCAAAGTAGGTTTAAGAAAAATAAAAGTACCATTTAAATTTTATTGATTTCATCAGAGCAAATAAAAAAGAAAACAGTAGATAAATTGATTTGATTGATTGAGAAATCAAAAAAGAGTGTTGTCGTAGTCTAAATATTCACATGTATTTTACAGTCAAGTTAATAATAATAATAATAATAATAATAATAATAATAATTAATAAAATTCCTTTTTAGCTGTTGTTTTTTTCTTTTTTCTTCTGGTAAGGTATATTAGTAGTAGTTTCAGCTTTTTAGCCACAACTTGGTTTGACCCAAAAACAAAAACAAGAAGCATGGTTGTAATCAGAAGAGCAGAACGGCAGCCTCAGATTTCCACACACAATCACTAGTAGGTTTCTCTTAGAATATTTTTTCTTTTATATAACATTGAAATACGGAAATACAGATATTATAGTCATCAACCAGATTCAGTTTTCAGTATTAGTATTATCATTATTATCATCATAATACCAGTAGAATAGAAACGGTGGTTCAGATTTTGATATATTTATATTTATATATCCATTTATATATATATCTAGTTATACAACAAGAGAGTCCGCGGTTGTAAGTTGGTTTCAGCGTCAAAAGTCCGACATTGAAGAAAAGCAAGGAAGGAAGGATCCGTGCTGGGAGGCAAACGAGTACAGCAGCAGATAAAATACAGACATGAGGAGGGAGAGAGGGATGGACAGGTGGAGTAAGGAAGAGAGGGATCGAGGGGATGACAGGGGCGTACAAAAAAAGAAGAGAGAAATCTGCACTTGTGGGTAAACGGCATAGTCAAAGATTGATAGAGGGAGAAAGGGATGGAGAGGAGCAATGGAGAGAGGGAGGGAGGGGTAGGGAGGGGTAAAAAGAAAGAAATCTGTGCATGTAGGTGAAACAGCAGCAAAGTGAAAGAGAGACAGACGACAGACAGAAGAAGCGAAGCAATGGATGGAGGGAGGACTAGATGGAGGCATGGAGGAAAGAGGGGTGGAGGGTGGGATAGATGAAACGATGGTGGGACACATGGGGGCTGGATGGAGGTAGAGAGGAATGTATGTAGGCATGGAGGGAGAACAGTCAGAGAGAGGATAAAGACAGATATAGGGAGAAAAGGAGGGATGGAGGGAGGGAGAAATATAAAAAAATAATGAATCATATGAGAATGTGCAGTTAATGAGCACAACACTTTCTCTGCAACAGTCTCTCCTTTTTTTGTAAATAGAATCAGGGTAATGTCTCATGATGTCTCAGTAAAAATGCCAGAAACTAGCAGAAAACCTGCCAGTGATAAATCTGACAAATCCAACATTTTTGATATCCTTTGACAGGTTTGATGTCTTATAGTGTCAATACCAACATTTGGTTCATTAGATACAGACAGGCAGGACCAGGTAGGGGAAGCATGCCAGAAGGCAGCATTTTCCCCCTTTCATAGAATCCCATCCAACCATTTTTATGCTTGGCAGAAAGTCAAGCACCTATATACATGACTGGAGACTGGAAGATTTTCATTAGGTCCTTAGTGAAGCGTGCATGTCTGAAATGCCTGTGGTAGTAACCTTTATAGGCCAGCTGATGGCCCGTAAGTTACTGCTCCTGCTGCCGCTAGTTTTCAGTGCAGCTGAATTGGAAAATCGTAGTTCACATTTCTCTACATCTCATAGCTTGTTTTGCTAGTTAGCAGAAGCTAGCAAATTCCCTAGTTACCTGCTAGGTAAGTCAGGTCATTTTACAACATTAGATAGAATGTTTCATTAAGTTTTGTATGTTATTTGTTGGACTTCTGTGTTGTAAGTGGGCTGTATTGAGGACCTATCTAACCTTATTATTGTATGCTTTGCTGAGTGTAGCCTATGTTAGCAGTAACGTTAGTTAAGCTGTAGTAGGGAGCTGTTATTGGTGATTTGTTTTTATTTTTCACTGTTATGTTTTCAGGTGTGCTTTTTGTTTGTAAGTGTCCAGCTTTGTTACCATCAGTTGTAGTCAGTCACCATAGTTGACTAGCTTGGCTTTGTAGTCATCTAGACAGCTTGTTTGAGTGTCTACGCTCACAGCTGGCAAGCATGTAACTTGTTAGATTGGTGTAAAATTCAAAACATCCAATTTGACGTTGTGCTGACATATTCAGCTGTCACCACGTTAAACACACTATAACATAGAAAGGCTTTGTATTGCTAACAGTCATGAAGAAAGACAGGTAGCAGTGCTAGCCAGTTAGCGGTGCCTAGTGCCTAGATGTGCCATGTGCCTGTAACAATAGGAATCAGTGCAGGGCAACAGAATAAAGGAGAAGATGGAATAATAGAGATGTAGGGCTGGGAGAGAGGGAAAAATAAAAAGAGAAAAGGTTTGGATGGTTTAAAAGGTTGTAAAGGTGAAGACATTGTCTGAATAGGATAGGAGAGGAAGAACAGGAAAAAGATGTGGAGAGAGAGAGCAGGGTTGTGTGGAAGGACAGAAATAGAGAGGAAGAGGAATTGGAGAGGAGGAGAGGGGAGGGACAGATGCGTCTTAAAAGAATGAACGTCCGTGTATCTGAATTTTTGAGAAGCCAATAATTATTAATATCAACTAGAAAATACAATGTTACAGGGAAGGTAAATTTGCACCTAGCAGCTGATTTGTGATCAGTTTTGAGCATTTCCCCTATAAAAATTCTGGTTTGGCTTTGGGGTAGAAACTGATCCAAAATCAGTGCAAGTTTTGACAAACAGCACAAAAAACTACAAACATGGCTAAAAGGAAGATGGATCCCAATAGTGTTAGCATATGGGAGATGTGGGAAGCAGCTCTTTGATACTATAGGTAACAGAGAGAAACATTCTTCAAAGCTTATGCTGAGAGACATGGATGGATGGATGGATGAATGGATGGATGGATAGATGGATGGATGGATGGATGTGGAGGAAGGGAAGGGAGAAACACTTGGCCTTTAGAACACTCTGGAACAAATAAATGATCAATCGCGTTTTTTCGGCAGAGAATAAAAAAAGTTTTGGCTGTCCAAAGCTGCAGTCAAGCCACAGAGCGGCGGAGGGAGAGAAGGATGGATGAACGGATGGATGGAAGGAGGGAGGGAGGTGAAGAAGCTGGCTGTACAACTTAACGTGTCGGCTCCCCTAACTCATCGCTCTCTCCTTTCACCCTTTTGTGCTTTCTTTGTCACATTCTTACACATCTCTTTCTCTCTAACACCTCTCATCTGTCCTCTCCCCTCCTTGCTGCAGTGTCCCAAGCAGAAGTCTATTATCATATGCTCTCCTCCTTTTTTTCTCTTCATCCTCCCGCTCCACCGTCTTTTCCACCTCCTCTCCCCTTCTTCCCCGTCCTGCTCCATTTCCTCCATCGCCCTTTTCTCCTCTCCCTTCAGCGTCCTTTCCATCTTTCACCAGCTCCTCCTCCTTCTTCTCCATCCCCTCCTCCTCCTCCTCCTCTTCCTCTCCCTCATCCTCTACATGGGGAACACCAGGAAGCCGGAGAAGGTGGAGTACTTCCAGCCTCCCATTAGGTTTCCTCTCTCCAGTTTGAGGTAGGCCCGGTCTCCCTTCTCCATCTGGATCAGAACACCATTGCTGGCCGCCTCACGGGTCACATCCTGGTCGCCAGCGAACGCCGAGATCACCGGCCAGCCGTTGTGCATCAGGCTCACCTGGATAAGGGAGGAGGGGAGAGACAGTTTACAGAGTGAAAGGGAGAAGAAGAGAGAGAGAGAGAGAGACAGACAGACAGACACTCATCCACACAGGGAGGGAAATGTTGGGACATATGGTATGACACACACCCTAAGCACTCCCTCACATGTTAGATACAGCCTAAGGTGACGTTCTCATGGGACATTTGACATCTGTCACATTCAAGTTTGCATTGAAACCACCTAGGTTGGGTTGTTGTGGGCGGGTCTCAAAACCGTTTGAAGCAGCCTGTACAAATGTCATTGGCTGATGAAGTCTGTTAGTGGATGACGTTTAGCTGCGCTGCGTAAAAAGTTCAACTAGTTGCAAATGTTTTGACGGACTGGGTTGCAATATTTTCACACATTGCGTTTCGTCAATCCATGGTCTCAGTGGAATATATGGGATGTTGTTGCTTTTTGACATATCACAAATGTTCATGTGAGCCTAAGAATATAATGAGGTTGTTGACATGTGAAAACCTCTTAAGTCCAAGCTTGATATTTTTAGTTTTCTTAATTGAGTTGCAAGAGCCTTTACTTGCTAAGTACATTTCATGACCCTAGGACTCCTGGAATCCATTCAAGGCATATTCATATTTTAAAAATAACATACGCAAAGGAAAGGTAACAATATGTGAAAAATTAACAATATGGAAGAACAATATGTTGCCACAGGTGTAACACATATAACTAATTAGGCTGTTTGAGGCAGTTTTTATATATAGCAACCGATATATTTGCACTGATTGTATGTCCTGATGAGGGTCATACAGGACTGAAAGCTTGACAGTATTATTTAAATAAATGTTTTGGTTTGATAAAGTGTGCGGAAGCTGTTTTCTTTTTTTAGTACTGCACCTCTGAGTCTTTTTGTGTGTGTGGCTTTGTCTGGTTTTCCTATAGTAGCCTAAAAATAACATAATGCAAAAACTGGGAAATAAGAATTATTTTTGTTACAGTAATATAAAAAAAGATCATATTGCTGCACAATACAGCTATAATCTACTGCAGGGTAAGCACTTACAGACACCTGGATTGGATGTTCAGCACTAGGATTGAGTGTGAGTATCATTGGGTTTATCAAGTGGGCA
Source organism: Centroberyx gerrardi (assembly GCF_048128805.1). Taxonomy (NCBI): domain Eukaryota; kingdom Metazoa; phylum Chordata; class Actinopteri; order Beryciformes; family Berycidae; genus Centroberyx; species Centroberyx gerrardi. The sequence goes on from NC_136000.1 coordinate 25,514,817, forward strand.
CTTCCCATCACGGTTGTTTTTTTGTTTTGTTTTGTTTTGTTTTTTCAATTACCACTTGCAGAAGATTTAACAATGACTTAGAGACACATTCACTCACACACAAACACACAGTCTCCATTGACTGACTCAAGCCCTACTTTTATGCTTCCCTAAAAAATGGATTTATGCTAGACTTGGTGCCAATGCAGTGCTAACACAAAATGAAATTAAGTCTGGAGAAAGGTCTGTTTAT
>NC_136000.1:25517548-25545048 GCF_048128805.1 Centroberyx gerrardi
ACACACACACCCACACACACCCACCACCCACACACCCTCTGTCTGTCTCACAGACAGCCACACAGGGTCAGTATGTGGTGTGTGCCAGTGATGTATGGCTCTAATAAAGTTGTGACAGTGGCTTTGGAAGGATGAGGTTGTGGTCAACACACACACACACACACACACACACACACACACACGCACGCACACGCATAAGCATACACACAGGTGTAAGTACAGAAGCACACACAGGCAAACGATAGCTATTGATAAAAAGTGTGTGTTGCGTGTCTGTGTGTGGTTATCTACCCCCCCCCCCCCCCCCCACACACACACACACACACACACACACACTGTCAACCATAGTCCTACAATTACCAGCCATAAATACAAAAGCATAATAGGGCTGTGCATAGTGTCAGTCCAGGATCGATCTGCATTCATTAATACATAAGCACCAATTAACTGCCTGAGTAAAGAGAGAGAGAGAGAGAGAGAGAGAGAGAGAGAGAGTGGTGGGGGAGAGAAGAAAAGAAAAGAGAGAAAAAAGGTTGGAGTGGTGGGGGACAATTGGGGTTTCGATATTTAAATAGGAGTCGTCCGACGTCTCGGTGCAGCACTTAATGCCAATGACATGATGACATCCTACTATTGCATCATCATTTTCTGTCCGGCCGTCTTGACATGACAATGATACTCTTTCTCTTTTCATCTCTTTCTCTTGGTTTTGTTCTTTTCTCTCATCTCTCTTTCTGTCTCTTCTTTTTCTCTCCCTCCTCTCACTCTGTCTGTTTCTCCCTCTCTTTCCTTTCTCTCTCTTCCCATTTCCATTTTTTTCTCTTGTCTCTCTCTCTCTTTACAGACTGATGCAGATGGACATGGTGATGGATACATAATGGTGTCTGTCTGTGGGCTATGACATCGCCTATCTATAAAATGGTCAAGTTTCCTATAGCAGAAGTTTCCTAAAGTTTATAGCAAATTTTTAGAAACTTTGAATGATGAACTTCCAGCAGTGAGTATACCGCATTTTGGAAAGAAGCTCTTCTCACAGCAGAGGCTACCTCATTATGGAAATGTGGAACATCTGTGCAGGCCAGGGGACTTTATTTAGGTCTTCTGGCCGTCGCTTCAGAGAGAGTTTGGCTGTTGGACAGAAAGCAAGCCGGTGCTTTTATTTGTTTGTTAGAACAAGCTTTTCTATTTTCAACTCCTGGTTCTCTGTTGAGCCACCTTTTGGACACATTTAGCGGGAACCTGTAGTGGGTGTCTTCCAGAAACCCAATTACCTGCTTGCAACCCTCAGTGTGCCATGGCTGTGTTTTGTAACCATTTTTATTATTTAGCCTCTCTTCCATTTGGGATAAAATGTGTAAATGGAAGATGGTGCTTACATGTTATAAAGCAATGCTTGAATATCCTGAATATTAGTAATGGGATGTTCATGTGCAGTGAGTTCTGTCTAATACAAATTCAACATTCTCTACAGCAGTGTGAGGCTGGATGATAACTCAAAGACTTTAAATTATCACCCTATTAATTGCTGCCCTTGCCAAATTTTCAGGCTGTAGTCACTGAGAGAGCCATTAAGAAAAACTCATGGGATTTTCACACCAATTTTAATTGGTATACAATAGGGTTGGTATTGTAAACGTGATGGCCATTGCAGAAGTCCTCCCAGCCCACATCTCTTCTGGATTAGTGCTGTATAGGGTGATCGCCAGTGTAGAAGTTCCACTATCCTGCATGTACTGTATCCTACAGCAGCACTGCAGACAATGTAGCTTTAGTCCCCTAATGTATTTACCCTACATCAATGCTGCAGTAATCATCGCAGCCTCTTTGCGAGGTAGCAGTGAATAGGCATACTGTGACAAAACTCTCAATTAACAGAATGCCAAATGTCTAACTAAAAGAAAAATAATTTTAAATTCCATTAACTCAAACTGTATTTTCTTCTAAATACCACCATAACGACACTCAGATAGTCCAACAACAATAAATCTATTGGAATTTTAGTTTACTTTTTGGATGGACTGAATCCAACATGAATTCTCTGGTTTTGCCCCCTTTGTCTTAGTCCTCACTGACACTGAGTGCCAGCAGTTTGTTTCAGTTAAGAGAGCTCTTGCACAAGCTGCAACTGCATATACAAAATGTCTCCCATAAATTGGTAATTTGTTGGATTTATGCAGGCACATCTGATTTTAGTTCTCTGGCACGGAAGAGCCAAACTGAATTTGATTTGATTGGTCTCTGTTTAAAGGGCTATGAAAAGATTACATCTGTAGCTCATCTGAGTTCAAAAATGTGATGGTTTTTTTCCTGTGTAAACACAGCCTTAGATGTTCCAGTCAGATACTGTACACATGATGTGCTGTCATGCAGTCCTGTGGGTAATCATAAAACTGGCCACCAATAGCAGGAAGAGGGACTTTACTAAACTATTTGCATTATATAGTCTGGCACAAATCTAGGCTTTATGCATTTCAACAACAAAGTCTTCACCAGACAGTCTTCAATGCTGCCTGAGGGAAAGACATCACCATCTTGGGGCAACTACTGTGAACAGAAGTGCATATACCCCTCAACCACGATGTCCCTACACTGGCTCCAGATGCAAGGAAGAACAGACAAGTCCGAATCAGTTGTCTGCAAATGTCAAACTAAGCCGAGAGCATGCAGTTTCATTAAGAACAGACAATCGAGAACTTCACCGAGAGGGATACTGCGGTTTGATTGCAGCGCATAAACCCCTTATTACACCTGGAAATGCACTTTTGTACGTGAAAAGAAGGCTGAGCAGTGAAGTCACATGGTCAGGTGATCCTACACCCTGTTACCAAGCGGTCAAGTACTTGTATCACGCACGCCAACAGAAGTCTGCAGGCCCAAGTGCTTGTTTCCCACAGTGAAGGCTTATGCCTGCTCTATTATGGTGTGAGGTGCATTTTTGTGCCATGGTTTAGGTCCACTAAACTCCACAGAGGGTAAGGTAATGCCAATAAACCATATGCCATGGCTGGCCCACTCACCATGGCTGTTCTAGCGGCTCATGGTTGCACTTATGGGAGATTCTGGAGAAGTGCCTGAGACAGCGCCTGACATAAACAAATAATGGACTCCAATATATTCTGTGTAGAATCTATGCCAAGGTGAACCGAAGCTGTTCTGGTGAGTCATGATGCCTCAACACCCTATTAAGACACTTAGGGCCGTACTTACTAAGTGTGTGCGGTGGTGTTAATGCAGTTGTGTGCGTAAAAAAGTATTGACTGATCTGCTAAGCTGTGTGCACAAGCATTTCACATGTGGAAATGGGGTAGACACTGGCAGGAGACTTTTAGCGTGTTTGACCCAATTAATATGTATTTTGAGGAGTGGCAATGGTAAGGTGCAAAAATGGAGGAGGAGATTATTAAAATGTATCACTCTTTTTGATTTACCAAACCAAAATGTGCATAATTGCGCATGGTATTTAACGTCCAGAGGAAGCACGTCTTAACGACAAATAAGAGAGGGTTTTCCATTTGAGAATTATTTTTTTTAAATGTCAGTGGATGAGGTTATAGATTGCCAATTCATATTTATTATTATTAACAATAATAATTTGTATATTATTTTACCACTGCTTGATGAAATAAAAAACTAACTAGAACCTCAGACCAAGAGTCATGCCATACCCACAAAACATGTGGGTCCACTACAGTGGGAATCACAGTCTGCTCTCTCACCAATGTTAAAACAGCTTGCTGTACCTGTAGTCATGCGCTCTCTGCACTTGTATTGCACCTCAAGTATAGTAATTGGAAAATTAACCAGCCGCTAAACTGAAAACTCAACAAGCGCTTGTTAAGCACGGTGGTAATTAGTTTGTCTCTTAGTAAATACTACCCTTAATGCTGGTGTTACCTTTATTTGACTTTTGTCTTTAAGTGCACAGTGTTAATGTGTTAATTTTTGTTGAGAGTGTTGTTTGTCTGCTCATACAGCTGATATGGCTCTGGGTTCCAAACTGCTCAAACTGTTCAAAAGTGTTAAACTAACTACGGGTACGGACTTACATAAATACTGGCACTGACTAGTGTTGATTTTCACACCCTCAGAGTTAAATTTGCACTGACAATTTTGCTTTTTCTCAGAAGTAAAACATAAACAAAAAACTCGGCAGTGATACAAGCATGGAGTCTTTGGGCTTTGATCCCGCCTACAGTTCCCATAAAGCACTGCATCGGCTCGACTTTACTCCAAATAAGGAAGGGACAAATTAATGAATTTCTGAAATAAGACTGAGATGTCACCCGATGTGACTTGTATTCCAAGCAAATCAATGACCTGTTTTTTTTTTTTTTATGTAATTCACTTATTATTTGATTATATAAAGACCACTTACATTTTGGGTTGTGTCTTGGGTTGATCTTTTCCCTTTTAAGTGATATTTTACTTTTATAGAACACTCATTGCACATTGTTAATAGTAGATAGGTCTGCAGGAGTTCATGAAAGGTTCTCTGGGAGCCTGAAGTCTGCACCACTTTTTTACTTTCATTATGAAAACCTACTTTAAAAATCATACTTCTCCAATCTTCTGCAAACAATAAAAATTTGACCCACTTATTACATTTTCTTCTCGAGTGTCCTGGGTTTAACTTTTCAAGAAGTCATTTTGCAATTATTGATTTTGAAGTAGGGGGGAAAAAAATCCTGAACGGTGGCAGCGGATCCCCAGAGCCGCTGATGTTAAAGGATCGCTGCTGAACTATGGAGGCGTCATGTTGAAAAGTGAAAATGCTCCAAAGTGAAGTATAGCTGTAAGCCTAAAACTGAGCATTTGGCAGGAAATGTGACCAAGCTAATTTCTCAAACTGTGACTATAATCCTAATGACTCACTCTTGTTGGGTCTTTGTGACAATATTGTTCAGTTAAAAAACACAATGAATATTCAAAGAACACGCTCTCACTCTTCCTCACTTTCACACATGAGCACAGACTAACACAATTGTCTGTAGCGTTCTGCCAAAGTTAACTGAAGGAGACTGAGCAAAGGGTTTATGGAAAAATGAAACCAAGCATCTGGCTGGCAGACTGTATAGGCCTGTGTGTGTGTGTGTGTGTGTGTGTGTGTGTGTGTATGTGTGATCACATAAAGTGTAACAACAGGAGATGTAGAGATGAAAGATGAGAAGCTTCATCACTGTTATCACTGAACCAGACAGTACAAAAAAACAATATGTAGAGACGCACACACACGCACGCACACACACACACACACTCACACTCCCAGGAAATTATCACATTAATTTACAGATTCATACACCCACAGCATTGTGAGGAAACTGTTTTAACAGGTATACAGGTATATTTCTTTTCCTTTTTGTGTTGGTCTCTCTGCTCACTAAGACTTAAAGAAATATTTCACTTTGGAAGAATATAGACTTTTTTTTATCAAATACCTCAATCTCTGACAATAGTTGACTCCAGACTCTTTAGTCACCACCAACATTCAGGCTTTACTCCCCAACTCTGTTATTTTGAGTATGTTAACTATGGTAAAACGTTTGTCACATAACACAGAATAAACAATGGCATGACCTGAGCTTTATCATCCTGGTTTGAAGATGTGTTTTTTTATTTGACCTTTTGGAATAGGTTTTCAAAATGAAACGCATGAATGCATTCCTGCATTCCTGCATTTCTAATGGTGGAATATCACTCAATTTAAAAAAATTACATATCGTTGTTGTTGGGTCAAAATGTCAACCTTTCATGAACTAAGAAAAACAACCTTGTTTTTAGCTTGATGTCGACGCATTTTTCAGTTTATCTAATTGGTTTTAAAAAGGTTTCATAAACCCAAGGGTTGTGGAATGTTCTAAACGCAAAGAGGAGCATGTGATCCTTCAACTGAAGTTAAAACATGAAAATTACCTAAATTGGAGTTACAAGGTTTTCACCTAACAGCGATGATATTATGTTCTTGTGGTTTAGGCCAGTCTAATCAATATCTGTGATCATCTAAAAGCATTTTCCAAAGGTAGATGTTATGTGAGGTTATACTGATATACAGCCTGCTACTATTGTTAGTTTTCAATTAGGAAAAGTGTCCCAATGCCCAGAGAATCCTGTCACCTGCATTGATGTGCATCCTGATGTACCCAGCTACCACCTGCATAACCACCTCCACTGTGCTTGGCTAACAAACAAGGCCCACAAAGGGTGGCAGAATGGAACATGGGCTTCAATAAAAAAAATGGAGGAAAATACAAGAAAAAGTAAAATAGATTTCCTGAAGTCCCAAAAGCTGCCTCAGCACAGCACAGCAGAATTGCCTACACTTGTCCTTGAAACAAGAACACTAACAAGCGGCTAAAATACACCGTCTGTCTGTTGGTCTGTCTGAGAGGCCTGACAACTCCCAGAATTCATTGCCTCTCTGGCCAGTTGCAGACAAACCAACTCCATTATTCCATCCTTCCTTCCCTCTCTCCTCTTCCTCCGTTATAGAAGGCAAGAGAACACCGATGCACGGGAAGAGATAAAGTGTTTATTTATGTCGCTTTGACTCGCCTCTCATTTCCTTGCATCTCCACAGTATGAGATGAACGCTGATATAAGGTATGAGATAGCAGCAGGGGACTAGTGTATTTCTATTATTCATTCCTCATAGCTTATTTCATGCTTCTCATTTCTGTTCAGAATGACTTCCTCATGGTTCAGTGGAGCAATGCAGTACTGGCAACTCACAACGCTTCTCTCTCCCTCTACACCTGCAAGTATACTGTAAACCACGTCACTCAAACACAGCTGTATCTGTGAACGTGTATTCAGAAAGGGGCTTGTCCGAGTATGTTGTGCATTGTCCCTTTGCACTGAATGTTTCTTGTTGTCCTTACCCCATGTGCGTCAGTTACATACTTTGTAAATAAGTTGTCAATATGTTTCTGCATCAACATCACCAAAACTAATTCTTATACATTTCTAGATATTGGCAATCAACCTGATTCTGAAAGTGGCTTTACTTTGGTTGATTTTGTTCATAGATCACCAAAAATAGCATTGTTTGATAGATGACAGATGATGCTCGCAGACTCAAAGCCATTCACTTGTCCATATGAATGATGTAGATGTTGTGTTTTTTTTTATTATATGATACAGCAATAAATCTTTTGGAAAAAAATCAGAGGGTATTTGAATTTTAGAGAGTGTATTTAACAAAAATGAGGTGAATGAATTTATGAGGTGTGACAGGATATTTTAGCCTGCAAAACTGTGACTAGGACCAGCGTATGTTCTGATGGAAGCCTTATAGACTAAAAGCTCACAATAAATATGAAGATTGTATTGACATAACATCGATACAAATCATCCCTTCTAATAGACTGTTTTTTCCCTTATCATATCTTTGTCAAGTCTTGCTGGATGAGCAGGAGATAATCTACAGACCGCAGAGTGAATTTATCCTCACTTTTTGAGGATGAGCACTAATTTACAGGATTTTGGGGTCAGAGGGGTCATGCCATAGAAATGGTAGCCCCATTGACCCCCAAATCCTTAGACTCCATCCCTTATATAACTAATCAACAATGTTAATCATATCTTGAAACTTAACAGTATTAACACTCACACACCTATTTAAAAAATATACAGTCAAAAGCATTAGTATTGCGACAGTGATACTGTCTTTGTCTTTCATGTTTCAAGTTAGTCTTTCACATTGTCAGCTTTGGATAACAGCCTCCATCTTAAATCATGTTCAAAAACAGCAAATTTAGTCTCAGTCCTAATATTTGAACTTTTCTCTGTAGAATCTCCTCAGGTAGGGAGAAAGATGAAGACAAAACCAGCAATTGTGCTTACTGTGTCACTGGGAGGCACGAGTTTCAAGGGTCAATTCACTTTCAATTCAGTCACTTTCTACAGGTAAAAGGAAAAGTACTATTCATTTTCTACCAGTTGAGCATACACTGCATAGTCATTTCCTAATAATCTGAACATACGTAACCTGCTCAAAGGTTTTCAAAAGAAAATCCACTTTTTGATTTAAAGAAAATGAAGGGGCTGTTATCCAAGAAATAACAAGTGTGAGTATTTGAGCTGCAAAAAAAATCCTGTGTGTGTGTGTGGGGGGGGGGGGGGGGGGGGGGGGGGGGGTGCGTGTGTGACTGCTTGGTGCAGTGACCATATTTGTATTTAGCCAACGTCTGATAGTCTGTAGGCTGTAGTGGAAAGCAGCGCAGGCAATCAGACTGTATTAAATGGACTGTGTTTGATGATATTTAAGGATGGCTAGAGGGGATGCAGCTTAACTAAATTTCATCTCACTGGTTGCGTATATCAATCTTTAAAAATGCATGTTTTTACAAGAGAATTTGCCAACGCTTTACTTGAAGTGGTGCTTATAGAACAGGACATCGTAAGCACATTGTGAATGCACAATAATCATTTTAAGCTTTTAACAACCTCACATAGCACAGTCATGCCATATTCATATTGTATTACAATGCAAAAAATCTTCTGATGTGATTATATTGAGGAAAATATACACTTAGAATATTCTTATAATGCACTTACGATGCTTCAGAATGCACCTAAAGTGCCAAAATTAAGCCAGGTATATTGTATATCCTCTGTGAAATATTGTTATCTGTGCTCCATTTATCAATATTTTACAAGTACACATAGTTCTGTCCTCAGAATGATTATTGCTTGGCAAGCATAGACTAGTCTTCAGGTAGCTAACAGCAGTGGAACTAATATTCTGTATTGTATGCTTTCATGCCAGCAATCATATTGCAAGAGTAGGTGCCATTTTTTTTTTCAAATGGTGGATATCTTGCCTTGAAATGAAATCCTTTGCGATGTTCTCTCACTTGCCCTGTTTGGATTGTTCCCCCAACCCCACCTCCCCCACTTCCCCCACTGCTATAGTACCTATTGATGAGCAGTTTACTTGAGTACACTTCATTTAAATTTTAGTAGGTGATTGTTTCTCCAACAGTACACTGAAAATACTAGGATGGTCAACTATTTTCCTTATTTAATAGAGTATACATATTATAGAAAATGAATTGGATAGTACCTGAGGGAAAAAAAGTACTCACTATACGGTGCGGTGAGTGACGGTAACATTGACCACTTACATAAAACAGGAATAGCATAATAAGTACACATTTGGGTTTCAGCATGGTATAAATGTAGTATATTGAAATGATCCTGCAGCATGTTGATATTATTCACTGATATTATTTTTTCCATCTACAGTATACAGTACAGTTAAAATAGATAGTACTTACTGTTAGGCTGTGTATGTAGTGCACAGTGTATGTTTGCTATTTCCCAGGGGTGAAATGTTTCATTACAACATCGCATGACCCCAGTGACCCAGGTTGCAGAGTAAAATCTATCTCCTCTTTGTGTATTTGAAACCAAAGTACACACACTGTCGGCACTGAAGGAAGTGAAAGGATTCTACTTTGTTGCAGACAGATGCAGCTACTCTGTGTCACATTTTAAAAACACAAGTTCAAATAACCAAAGAGTCGCAGGTAAAAAAAGAAAAACAGTAAAGTCTGGTACTATAAGGGCAGTATGCTGTAAAGGGCTTGGGGCGGTGCCTCCAGGGTTTCTTCTCTCAATGGGCGAATGATAGAAGCGTAAAGGCCTTGATGCTCAGGCAACATGAGGCAGTTTTAGGATCGCTCGTAGCATCGCTCTCACCCCCTACACAGCTGCTTTGAGCTTCTTTTTCCCATTGCAAGGGCACAATAAACATCACCATAACATTTCTATAAGTATGGATGGTAATTGTTGTATGCATGTTTCTGGGCCAAGGCAAAAGTTCTTTTTGCTTGCATTAATGAAAAATAATGTTTTGAATCTTGAATTTTGAATACTGGTGTGCTGTAGCGGGACAATTTTTCAAACAGAATTCAAACTGAAGGCAGGTTAGCCCCTGTACATTATCTCAAAATATTTCCGGTGTATTACGGCCTCTAAAATGACAGTGAGGAAGACTCTCTGGTGAAACATCTGTGGATGAAACAGCTCTCAGTGGCGGTTTAAAACCCCACCAGTCTCTCCAAAGAGCACCTCACATTGTTGAGTATTGACTGTCACAGCAGCACCTCATCTGTTTGTTTTTCTGATCTGTGAGCTCAATGTTCCAAGCTGCAGGTACAAGATGTTCTCTAAAGGAGATGGGAATTTATTTATTTCTGTTAAAATTCGCACAGGGAGAAGTGGCACGTTTAGGTAATGTAAACGGTTGCAACTCAATTGATTTGACTTGTTTGTTGCTATTGACTATATGAAAAGTATTCAATAATAATAAAGTAAGCTACCCATTAGTGGAAGCATAGGCATAGCATTTTTGATAGGTCGATATAGCAAGTAAGAATACATATTATTCCATTTGCGATGCTTGAATTTGGGTGCTATGCAGAAGCAAAGGGACATGTCATGTTTTGACGCAGACACCCACATCACACCCCTCACCCCTAGACAGATCCCTGCACAGAGCAGGATTGATGAGAGATGGAACAAACTGTTTATTCTTCCGCTTTGACATCTACCCAGCATCCGCTAATCAATATTCACTCATATATTGTCTGTCTTTCTTCCTACCTCTCTCTGCACCCTCCCTGCACCTTCTATCTCTCTCCCTCCTGTCCCGTCCCTTGCTCTTCCCTGACTTGTCCCTCTCTTCCTTTTCTCTGCCACTCCTTCCCTTTTCTTTCCTTTCTCTTTCCCCACCTCTGTCCCATCTGTACTTTTCAGTTTTCCAACATCCTTGTGTTTCTTTTTCCATGTTCCCCTTCTCTCCACTTCCCTGTTTTTCTCCCTTCCACGGCCCTCTCCTTCCCTTCCCCTCCATCCCTCATTCCCTCTTTACTTGCCACTTGTCTGCTCGCTCTCTTTTTCCCTTCTCCTCATCCTTTCCCCTCTCTTTTCCCTTCCCTTCCATCCCTACTGCGCCCTCTTTTTCCCGCTGTCTTCCGTCCCCTCTATGCGCTGCAGTAGCCGCCTCTAAGGCAATCAAACAGTGGGAGTTTTCAACACAACAGATGCGCTGGATGGATGGGAAGACGGATAGAAGGGGTGGAGGGTAAACAGCACACAGTCTGGAGGCTTGGAGGAGAGATGAGAACTCACACCTGCTTGTTTCATGTCAGAAACATGTCACAGCGATGCTTTTTTCTAGCAGCATACAAGACTACGCTTTCAAAATCAGTTTTTAATTGTTTCACAATAATATTTTTCACTTTTCATTGCTCACAGTGTGCAATGGGTCCACTTTAACAAGAACCTCTCCAGTTGCAGAAAAGAAGTGGGACACTAACACCAGCTTTGCCTGGCAAATGTTGTATTGCAATGGATTTATACTGTGTAATCTAACCAGGGTGCCTGCCTGTGTGTGCCTACAGATTCTGTTTGCCAAAACCAGTCAGAGTCAGCCGGTTATTAAAATGACTCAAAACTGTTTGAAATGAGCTATCTCTATATTTTTTCTTCTTCTTTTTTTATTGCCCAATACCAGCACTGTGCATCTCAGTTATGTTCTTATCGACAATAAAGCAACATTACTGCAAATGGTATTAATAATAGTGAGGTGACGGACATTATCACCATTGTGTTCTATATCGTATGACAGACTTAATTAGCTCTGTGCCATGATCCAAGTGTTCGCCATCCACGGTCTATTTGCGTTCAGTGATATGACGATGATTGGGCTTACATGCCGAGCTTGACATAGCTTTCCCCTCACATATTGCCCGCCCTCCTCGTTGTTGTTGTTGTTGCTGCTGCCGCCGCTGCCATGCTAATTAATTCAAGACTCCAATAATAAAGTATAAGTAGCATAACATAATACCAAAGCCCCGGGGAGCCAACTGCATAATTACACAACAGTTTAATTAGCAAAAGATACACTGTAATTAACGCTGCGTGGCTTTTAAAGCGTCGTTGTGTGCATGTTAAATGTTGTTTAAAACGGGGTGAAGTCTAATCAAGTGTTTTCTATCACTTGGTGCATCAAAAGGATAAGGAGACTGCATCTGAGGCGTAGTGAGAATGGGTTGTTTGTAGGATGAAAGGATGAGCAACGCTGTTGGCAGGCAGTGTGTGTGTGTGTGTGTGTGTGTGTGTGTGTGAGTGTGTGTGTGTGAGTGACAAAGGGAAAAAAGTTATTGTTTCATTACACATACATTCATATTCACACTACATTAAAATGCCTGTGTGTGTGTGTGTGTGTGTGTGTGTGTGTAGGTGTGCGTGTGTGTGTGTGTGTGTGTGTGTGTCAGACAGAGAGAGAGAGACAGAGAGAGACAGAGAGAGAGATAAGAAGGGAAAAGGTTCGAGTTTCTTTCCTGGGTTAAAATTAGTTTCTGTGTTTGCTTGTGAGCTAATAAAAATTCCTGAGTGCAAAATGGACTTCATCTATCAATCTTCCAAATGATCTGAAAATCTTGTTTTATCTGCTTCTCTTTTCATGTGGTGAAGCCAGAAATGTGTCTGGCATGAGAGAGAGCGAGAGAGAGAGAGAGAGAGAGAGAGAGAGAGAAAGAGAGAGAGCGAGAGAGAGAGAGATGGGTTGCTGTCCATGGTGCTGAACAGAAAGCTGCTCGAGCCGCTAGCCTCTCCTCGCGCTAAGCAAAGCCGCCCCCCCCCCCCCCCCCCCTCCCCTCCTCCTCCTCCTCCTCCTCCCGCCGGCTGCACGCGCTCCGGTTTGGCTCTGTGCACATATCGATTAATTATGATTGGGCCGGCGGGTGGTGGGCGACTGGCTTTCATCTGCTAACGCCTCCCTCCGCCGTTGTCTCCCGGGAAAGACATCTCAAACATCTACAAAATGACTTCCAGTACTGGATGATATTCAACTTTTATGAGGGGAAAGCAGCATGGGGGCCCTGTGGTCTGGTGCGCGCGTGAGCCCACACGCACACACACACACACACACACACACATACATAAACACGCACTGACCTGTATGGTTTGGCGGTTGTAGACTTTCACCACGTGGAAGTTAAAACTGTAAATCCCTTTGCGCGGCGCGATGAAATTACTCCTCTCCTCGTCGAAATTCCTCCCAACGTTTACTAGGATCTGGAGGAGAGGAAGGAACAGCAGAGAGGACAGAGAGAGAAAGAAAGAGCGAGGAGGGAAAGAGAAGGAGAGACATCAAAGAAATCCTCATTGTCATATCATAAATGCTTTATGTCTTTTACAGGCTTGTGTCTTTTCCAGTAGCCTACAATTCACCCTCGAAAGTCAATGTGAAATCACTCGGTGCATCAAAATTTTATTACGGGCGTCTTGACAAACAATAACACTGACAATTATGATAAGTCATTCTCATAGGCGACATGTTCTTTTTGGGATCATTTCTAGTAATAGTGGAATTAAAACGCCCCTTGTTTTGCTGCTGGAGGACTCTGGCGGGCCCCTGCGGCCCCCAGACCCCACTTTGAGAACCACCGATGTAGACAAATAACCCTCGACTTTCATTCAGGACTTTTTACCGGTCAGAACTTCCAAACTTTACGGGGAACGAGAAGGAACTTAATCAATCTTTCAAATGCAATTTCCAATTATGCATTTCTGCAGCCAAATGTCTGGTTTTATGGGTGGAGGCGAACTACGGCGTGTAATTGAATGGCAGTTTGAGGGGGAATTAACCTTTAACGGCACGCGGGTAGGACCTCGCCCTCGCGACCTGCCGTTACTAAATTATTTGGCGAGATGTCAGTTCCCATATCCCGTATTGTCAGCTCAAAAAGTTGAAATATTCAAAAGGCTTGCCTAGCAGGCTATACTTCCCCCGCCACTTTGGAAATGTATTATCTATAAAAAGGAATCGTTCCCAAGAAACAGATGAAGTAGATTCATTTCCGTTCCATTTTTAGCATCTGGAACGGAGCAGCTCTCCGTTGTCCGCGAGACCGTTACCGGCGACGCACGACATGCTGCCACGCTGTAGATTCAACGCCTAATTTAGCCTAGATTCGGGGGTTTAGACTACTTTTTTGAGATTTTTAGACGATCTACTTTTAGACCAGTTTAGCCTGTATTCTATAATCCATGTTTTAAACTACATCCATGGGCGTCGATTTGGCACTGCGGGTCCAAATTTGATCTTGATGGAGAACAAAGATAAACCATAACCAGAACTCTATTTGGAAGCCACATCTTAAAACTCACATCAGAAATTTCAAAATAACTGCTCCACTTTGTCCCCAGAAATGCATAGTGGCAAATTATATTAGATTCTATACAACGGCACAAGCTCAAGTTTCTCAGGCAAAAATTCACACCCTTTCAAATCTTTTTTTTTTTTTATAAGGCTATTATTTCCCTTTATCACATATTTGATCTTTTAGAGTTCCATCCAAACAGCGAGAATAAAAATAAGTGGAGCTTCCCCCCACACCTTAGACAGCGACGAGACCATACTCATCACACACACACACACACACACACACACACACACACACACACACACACGATCTGAAACTTCATGTGCGCTAATTCTTAAAGACAGAACTGTCTTGTCAATGTAAAACTATAGAAACCCAGTCTGAGAGCTTGGCTAACAAAGTTACTTGTTTTTTTTCACCTGACGGAGGTAGAATAGAATAGACTAGACTAGACTAGACTAGAATAGAATAGAATAGAACAAACCAGAATATAATACAATATAACAAAACAATAGAATAGAATAGAACAGAACAATAGAGTAGAATAGAATAGAACTTTTCCCGCCTACCTGGTCGAAGTAGATCACCATGGTCCGGTTGCTCATCTCGGAGGGCTCGTGGTTGGTGTTCCGGACCGCGGAGAACGCCACCTTGGCGCTGCCCGAGCGCACCGAGATCCCGAGCGCCGTGCCCGTGGGGTCCGAGGTCGGGTTGGAGTCGCACACCACTAGGCACTTCCCCTCGAGGACGATCGGTTCCGTCTCGTTCTGAGCGCGGGCCGGGCTCGCCGCGAGCCACACGGCACTCAGCAGGCAAAACGTCAACATAACGGAACAGAACGGTGGACTTCTTCGGTCGTCTTCACACTTCAAAACCGTTGGGTCTATTCCCGTTAAAACAAAAAAGTAAGGTAGGAAGAGTTTCCCGGATTTTCCCCCCGGTGGACCTTAAAAAAGCGGTGGTTTTCACAACTAGGTGCCACTCCGTTTTCTTGGACTTGATGAAAGCCGTTTGTCCCTCGCGGAGTCTCTCTTCGAGGGGAAACCAGACCGTTTTCTTTTACTCTCCGTCTCCTTTTTTGGAAAATCAGTTTATAACCCTCTTTTATCTCCGGTCGTTTCCCCGGTTTTCACTTCTTCTTTTTCCCCTTTCTCAGAAGTCTCACTTCTCAACGGCTTTTCTGTCACTTGGAAACGGAATAAGCGGGAGTCGCGCGCGGTGCGGAGGGGCCCTGGTCGAGTCGCGAGGCAGTAGAACTCATAGCGCGCGCGGGGGAGCTCCGTCTGCTCTCTCTCTCTCTCTCTCGCGCTTGAATTATTGATATGTGAGATATGAGAGTTTCAAACACAAAAGGCTTGGGAGGAATGGACGCCGTGCGCGAGCGCACGATGCTCCCGCCCTGCTCGTTTTTTTCTTTTTCTTTTTTTCTTTTTTTCAACAGACCCCTCCCTCCCTCCGGTAACGGAGACCCATCACCGGATTAGCGCGCGCGCGTCTTCGATATTTTCCAATCACCGCGCGCCGAACCCCCCATCCTCCCGCCCCACCACACTCCAACACCTCACCCACCCTCCCTCTCTCTCTCTCTCTCTCTCTACCTATCTATTTATCTATCCATCTCTCTCTCATGTTCCTCCCTCTCTCTCACACACAAATTCTCCCTCTCTCACTCTCTGCTTTCCCCTCCCTCTCACAAACACACACATTCTCTCTGTCATCTCTTTCTCTCCATCTCTCTCTCTCTCTCTCTCTCTCTCTCTCTCTCTCACACACACACACACACACACTCTCACACACACTCTTCTCTCAGTCTCCAGCAGTAGTTTACAGGTGGACTTGGCGACACAGAGAGCAACAGCAGCATATTCTCGTCATTCACTACTCACCAGATGTGCACCAGAGGTGCGAGATGCTCATCACCATCACCACTGTCATCATCATCACCATCATCATCATCATCATCATCATCATCTATCATCATCATCATCATCATGGTTTCTGAGAATGCCTGGAAACAGAGATGTTCAACTGCTCTGCCACCAGCAGCACAATTACAGTGATGAATCCTATCTAGGATCTGCAATTAACTCCTCAAGCTCAAACTCTATTTGTAGTGAGATTTAACCAAAACATCAAACAAGAGCCAAAACAGGTGGAGTAAGCCTAGTGGGAAAAAACAAAAGAAAAACACCAAAAACTCAGGCATGGTGAAGCATCCCAAAAATCACAACAGCCATACAGACAAAACTCTGGGAAGGTGCAACAACGGAACAGCTGTGCCAAAAGAGCATTACTGGGAAACAAACACACACAAAGCAGGTACGTCTGCCACCTGCAAACCACTGAGCACCAACAGGCAACTACTGCATGTTGTCCACTCACAAAGACCCAAAGCATGGACATCGCCTGGGTATGTCTAGGTATGATACTTATACCTTAGCTTAAGTGAGTCCACATTTTATCATGTAGTTTCTAAAGGTGATGATACCCAGGCACAATATTAGGGCAAATTGAACTGAGAACAATGTATCAGTTTCAAATGTAGCCAAGCTTGATCAGGGAACAACATCAACCAATCAGAGACAAGAAAATTGGCCCAAAATATCTTCAAAATAATGGCGGACGGTGCAAGCTACAACTGCTACTAAACACAACTAGGAAATGATAGCTGTGATTCTTTTTTATATAACATTTAGCTAGCTAGCTGTTGGATGCCAGTAGATTATTCTTTTTTGCTAACAAAACAGAGCCATACATAAGCCTATAATACACATTATGAAATTGCAGTGGGTAACGTTGATAAAATGAATACATTATTACATTTTTAGTGGAAAAGTGGAGGCCAAGATGACAGTGATGGCAGCGGTATCTCTTATTATTCATCCATGTTCACTCTGTCAAATCTGTCAGTTGCCATTGCCCATTGCCTTCTTTGCCCATTGCCCAGTCACTCATACTCTAAACTAAAATCATCTTAACATTATGATATAGAGAAAAGACCAACCAAAAATAGCAAGACATTTATTTGGAAAAATCACACCAGGGAAGCTGTCAGGGGTAATGTTCCCTCCATGTGTCTGTGCCAGATAGTTTGGTGACTCACATCTAATAATTTATCTCATTGACCAAATAATATCTTGTCAGTCATCAGCAGCTATTTTTATAGAAATTCAGTGTATAAAAGCAGGTCTCAATGTTTTGGTGGCTATTAGATGCAGGGACGTTCCCTGACTCCCTGACCCAAAAGCATGGCACTATGAAAAAAGCGTGAAAACACAAAAACAGTACACAATTTTTTTCTTCTTTTTTTTTTGACGAACCCGTGATTACATTATAACCGCAATAAATCAACACAAGATGTCAACACATGAGGTCAGCAACATATAACAACTCCAACCTGAGTCTGAAAAACAGTAAATATTTATTTTACAAAGATCCAGAATACAAAAAAGGAAAAAAATAAACCTGAAGGGTCAGGGAAGTGCAGCCAAACAGAACAAAAGGACAGTGATGCGTCTGGGCCGACGCAGTGGGCCGTCAGAGCCAGAGCCAGGAGGTACGAGGAGAACTGAACCTAACCAAGCAAAGCTGCGAAAACAGGACGACCAGGAACCACTTCCCAAGAAGAAAGAAAAGTACACAAAACATCCATCTAAACACAAAAAGCAAAGCGAGGCTGCTGCCATACCAGAGGAATGAAATGGAGAAATAGGAGAAAAAGGAAATGCGTCACAATCATCATCATCATCATCATGTCTTGTAACTTTCTTGTTTTTTTTTATTGCGCTTTTATTAAGAGTTTGTCTCCAGTATCTATAGTTTGATTCATGACATTTCCCCTCGTCTGGTCTCTCTACTTGTCCTTCTTTCCGTTCCCCCTCTCTTCCTCTCTCTCTCCTTCCCCTCTGTCTCTTCTCTCCCCGGCTCTCTGTCTTTCCATCTAGCTCATCTTATCAATTCAATTCAATCAGCTTTATTGGCATGACAAGTAATTCGATTTCTTATGTCTTTCTCTCTCTTCCTTCCTCTCTTTCTCCCTCTCTCTTTCCTTTCATCTCTTTCTTTCTCTCTCTGTTGCTCTCTTTCTCCTCCTCTTTCTGTCCTCCCTCCTTTACCTCTCTTTCTCTCTCCCTCCCTCTTTCTTTGTCTTTTTCTTTCTCTCCATTGTTCTTTCTCTCTCCCTCTCTCATCTCTCCCTCTCTTTCTCTATCACTCTCTCCCTTCCTTCTCCTCCTTTCCCTCTTTTCTTTCTCTCTCCTTCCCTTCTCTCTCTTGTCTTTCTATCTCCAATCTCTTTCTTTCCCTCTTTCCTTCCTTCCTCCCTCTCTCTCTCTCTCTCTCTCTCTCTCTCTCTCTCCTCCCTTCCCTCTGTCATTTCTGCCGTTCTCTTCCCTGTCTCTCCGTCGCTGTTTCTCTCTCCCAGGGGTTTCCTTCAGCCTCTAATACAAGCTGATGGTGAATGACAGGCCAAAAGGACTTCTCTCAGATGCAGCACGCAGGGGACAAGACACATCTACCCACTCTCTCTCTCTCTCTCCCTCTCTCTCTCTCTCTGTCATACACTCAAATATACACACTGTCGCACAGTCAAATCTCCCTGTTCCTCTCTCTCTCTCTGCCCCTCTCTCTCGGTCACACACACACAGTTGCTCTCTTGCCCACGCTCTGTGTGTGTGTGTGTGTGTGTGTGTGTGTGTGTGTGCATGTGTGTGTGTGCGTGTGTGTGTGCGTGTGTTTGTTAGCTGTCTGCTGGTGTCACAGTCACAGAGGAGGAACAGAGCTCATTGTTTCCCAGGGTGACTCCGGCCTGACTGCAGTTTAACTGGACTGACAGACAGGAGCAAGCTGCTGCCACACACCTGCTCCTGTGTGTGTGTGTGTGTGTGTGTTTGTGCTTTGGGGGGATTTCAGAACTCTCTCTCTCTCTTGTGTGTGTGTTGGTTTGTACTCGGTAGGGATTAAGGAGCTATCATGGATATCATATTCATCGCCTGCAGACCAGAGGGCCTGTCTGCCTGTCTACCAGCCAGCCTGCTTACTTGTCTGCTTGCTTGCCTGCCTGCCTGCCTGCCTGTCTGTCTGTCTGTCTGTCTGTCTGTCTGTCTGCCTGTCTGTCTGTCTGCCTGCCAGCTGATGATGCTCTCTAGCCTCAGACTCTGAGGCTGCGCAGTGCCGCCATGACATTTAGGAAGTGAGATCACCAAGTTCATCCTTTTAGGGGCAAAGAAGGACAGAGAGAAAATAAACAGAAGCTATTATGAGTAAAAGATACAGTCCGAATCTGAATTATGAAGGTAGCATCAGGAATACAGCATCATCAACAGCCAGTGTCATGTAAGGAGAAATATGGCCTTAGTTAGTGGCCACATTGCCTGAAAATAGTCCTATTGTTGTTGTGGACTAAAATATGCTGTTTTGTAGCTAATTAAGTGTGAAAGCTAAAAGGAGCAAAAAGTATCACTTCTCTATTTGCGGGCCTTTTTTAGTTTGTCTTATCACTTACAATGTATAAATACGTTTAGTCTATGTGTTGGCCTCCATGGCCCAGATCTACTAACATGTCGCAATTCCAGGTGCAGCGCAAAAGCAATTGTGTGTGAAATTGGTACCGCCAGCGCAAGGTATTTACTGAAGTAGGGCACGCAAATGAGTGGAGGCGTAGATAATTAGAATTGAGACTGCGCAAATATAAGGGCCAAACAATGCGCACAATAGCTCATTTGTGGCAACTTAATGATGGGCAACACAACAGCAAATTTCTCTCCAGTGGAGCTGGAAGTGTTGGTGGCAGAGAAAACCCCAAGGAGCTCTCTGCTGCAAAGATACCAGTGTGTAAAGACACTCTGCAATGACATAACAAGTAAAGTGAATGCAGTTGGGCACCAGAAGCGCGATTTAGTGGAGGTAAAACAGCACTGGTATGATATGAGGAGGTGAACCAAAATGCTTGCCACAAATAAAGCCTCTGCTCACACTAGCGGTGGTGTTCAATTTGAAGAAGAGCCTTAACTCCCTTGGAGGAGCAAGTGCAGGAGAGCCTGACTGAGACGCAGGTGCCAGTGTGGGAGGGATGGATACCTTGTGAAGGTACAGTTAAATATAGCTGGAGAAGCCGCACACACACCTCTCCACTGTCGTGACAGTTATTACGCCCAAACGTTTTAGCAGCATTGTTTTCATCAAGGCTCATAATAAGTACGAGCAAATTGAGAGAAGAGCGCGCAACTTTTCCTTTTTGTATATTTAGGTAATAGGAGTGTACCTTCTGCTGCACTGCCAATGAGGCTTAAATGGTGCATTTTTAAGTCAGCATACTAATTTAAACCTAATTGGAATTGTAATAGGGATGCAATCTAATGAGCATGTTATGCTGTGTAGATGATTGTGTTGGAGCCGGTTCCAGAGCCAGTCTCGGTGGAGCCACCCTATGCGCAAAATGAAGACATGCTTTTCCTAGGTCTTAAATTCTGTGCACAATCAACAGATGATAGCGGCCACCGCCTCTTGATAAATCACATCCACTGCCAATTTCCATAAATCCCTCCCTTTATTTTGCGCTTCAGCCTTGGAACACCCACAAATGCATGTGCAATTAGACCAAAGTGCAAAAAACGGCGCAAATCCTCTGTGTGCTGTCTTAGTAGATCAGATAACAAGGTTTTAGCGCCCGCAATGCGATTTGCACTGGCGCAGCTTTAGTAGATCTGGGCCTATGTGTGTATTCTAGGTGTCCCTGGGTCTGATTTGTGCAGAACTGATTTACGGCACAAAGGAGGGGCCTCAACCAAAACAGCAAGAGGACTGCCTTGAGTAGCGTAAAGGTACTAAAATTAGCAGATGGTGGAACCATTCAAAAAACACCACTTCCAAATGCTGTACCCTCTTCAATAAAATACAAAAAGAAGGGGCAAAGAAGGAGAGTCTGGGGGAAGACCAGAATGAACCTCGGTCAGCTCCGTGAGCTGAAGGAGGTCAAGACCGTCATTGAGTGAGCTTTTTTTCTACCAGACAAGTTAGTGATGTAACAATAAGTCTATTAAAATCTGTTACCAAAGCTTTTTAATTAACTCGCTCCAGAACACTGTGGCTGATATCTGGGTTTCTAGTCTATAGCCTAGACAACAGTATAATTTATTGTTATTCAGCACATCACAGCCAGGGAATGAGCCAGTCACTAAGTTCTCACTGGCCTTGGACAATAGCAAGGAAGTGTTAGCTCGCTAACACCAACGTTAACTACTTGAGCTGAAATGATTACAATAATTGAGTGAACATGCAACTAATACAAACAAAAGTAACTAAAAATTGTGTTTATGGGCGTGATGATGTGTTACTTGATGTGTGACCAAACCAGTAAGCTGAATAGTAATGCTGGGCCTAGTTAGCTAGCATTAGCTTGAGTTTGAAAGAATTTGAAATTCTAGCCTACTGGTAGCAGCTTTAAGGTGATGATGTAGAAAAACAATTTCAACACCCTGTACAGTAGATTTGTAGCCGTCAACAATTCTAATGGTTTTCTTCCTGACAGTTTTGTTCCTTACAGCCTACTGTGTTATCTGATCTACATTGATTTGATCCCATACCAATCCACATCTACACTGCAGGTAATATGGCCCATCTCCACTGCCTTTCATGTATCATCACCTTTATTTCAGCAGTTCTGCATTATCAATAGAAAGCAACAGGCCCATAAAGTTCAGAGTGTCAGCTTCTCGACCAGAAATACTCAGCAACAGGCCTTCATTTCCCACTTACACAATGTAGAAACAGGCAAATCATAGACAGGGTGTGGAGAGGATGTGTGAATAAAACTTAATGGAATGCAAAAATAAGTATATTACATACACACACAGACACATACACACACACATGCACGCACACACAGTGTGATTTTTCATCAGCCAAAAAAGGACATCTCACTGGAGAAATCTCCAGTCCCACTGTTTCCTGCAAAACAACACGCCCACGCACACTCACACACACGTACACACACCGGGCTCGTACAGAGACACAGGCAGTCTTCCAGATCAGAACGCACACACGCACACACACACACACACACACACACACACACACGCAGGCAGGCAGGCAGGTAAACACTGAGGGAGTGGGGTTAACTGAGCATCAGTAGAGGTGTACTGTCTGGTGACGGGCCTCCCTCCTGGGGCCCCGTGTACGTACGTGTGTGTGTGTGTGTGTGTGTGTGTGTGTGTGTGTGTGTGATATATTTATGTGTGTGTTCTCATTGTGTCATACCACTGCCTCAGGTACAGTATGTTTTCTTCTCAATATCAGAGAGATGGAAGATGGAGGAAATAAGTTAGTGCCCTCTGCTTTCTCTCGCTCTCTGACCTCTTTTCCTTACTGTGTGCACCTTCATCTCTTACTTTCCGCTTGCTATACATCTATATGTCTCAGAGGGATGGGGGCAACTACAGAGAGAGATATATAAAGGAAATAGGCAGAAGACACAATTAGTCACAGGCACACACTACGCAGCAAGCTTTTAGAAAATGGTGTATGATCAAAATTACTCCATTTTCACTCGCTCTCTTGTTTGTGCGGCACCGGACTGGTTCTCAGTCTCAGCATGATCAAAGCGGCGGTTGAGATAGTTGTGTTGGGCTGCAAGGGAGTACGAGGGTCAAATCACAAATGTTAAAAATTTTAAATGTTTCAATTTTTAATGGAGTATCCAGAGCATCCTCAGGCAGGCATTCGTTTCTGTGCTGGCTGGGAGCAAGGTGGTGTTTGTGGGATGGCGGTTAAATTGTAAATCGGCAAATGTTTGATTTTACAATTCATAACCACGTTTAAATCCTGCCAAAGATAACCGATGAATACAGGTATGAGGTATTTAGGGAAAGAAGTATTTAGACATTCCAAGCCCATCAACTTAGTGTAGTTGCAAACAAGCCATGGATGAAAGATATCTATATCTATATATAAAAGTAGCTGTTTATGTAACCTTCATCTATTTTTCATGCGATAGACAATTACCAGCAAAGCGCAGAAAACCTTCAACTCAAATCTTTAAGTCTATAATCAGACACGCAGTCATCCCCTGTCACAGCTAAAGTGTAATGCTTTTCATTGTTCCAGGCTTAGTGAAATCAACTTTTTTCTTCAGTAGGCATTTACATCGAGTGATCAGAAGTTTCACTGCTGTTTGCTGCCTGATTTTGAAGGCTCTCTCTGTGTTTGTCAACAATAAATCAGAGAAATCAGTCATCTTTATGTGCATTTTCCCTGTTGGTGCAGCAATGATATCACCTCACCTTCCCTCCCTGATATATTCTTGTCAAGACGGCCATATACTCTTGTCAAGATGTCCATATTGTTGTCAAGACGGCCATTATAGAATCTGCTGATAAAAGGCAGAGGAGCTGGAAATGCAGAAGTATCTAGCAACACGCATTATTGGGTCCACTGTTTGTCCAGAGTGTTTATTCAGGTGGATGTGCCTGTGGGTTTATAGTGAGTTGAAATCTTATGAAAAAACCTAATGAAAAAACTGATTGTTTCAGCACAGGTGTAGTCACTTTCTGAAATCATCACATGTCCTTCCCCTCCATGGAAGATAAATCCATAGAGATAGTGTGTGGAAGCTCTCTTCCTTTTTGAACCAAGTTTTCAAAAGTGTGCGGTAAGTCCACTTATCTAACACAATTACTGGTAGGAGCACCTTTACTTAACTGGCATATTACTCAGTAATTACCAGTCATTCTAATGCTATAACTAGTTATTATATCCATTTTACTTAGATATTACTTACTTATTTACAGTCATTACTGTGTAATTAATGGCCTGTAATTTAAAGGGATACCTTTAAAGGGATACAATGTTCCAAACAGCAATAGATTGCTCCTTTCCTTTTAATTCTTTATTGTCTAATGCCAAATGCGGCCAGGGTAATTACACAGAAAATAGGCCAAATGCTGGTAAATTTTTTGCCTAGTCATTGGCTGACAGTGGCCAGAAATGCTAGTTTCCTTTACTGCATGAGGCCCATAACCGCTTTGGAAATATAGCATAGCCAGTGGCTTTAGGTGCCACTTTCTTCAAAATAACTTGGACTTTTATTTTCCTGTGGCCTGGCACTTTGTCCTAACCTCTATCCAAAACACTGCATCATTGCCTTACCCCATTTTTATTGATGCATCAGCGTTGTGATGGTCTGATGCAGCAGGTTGATACAAATCTAATAGGCTATGTAATATACAGTCATCCTAGCATTAAGATTAATTAACATACTCTCTGGCTATTTATAGCCACTTTTGGAGAGTGGCTGAAATTAACTGAATTATCGCCTATCACCACGTCCAGCACTTCTGCCATAATAATCAAATCAGATATGTAAAGTGCTGCCTATAATGTCATTTCCTAAATCTGATTACATTTTGTTGACAGGACATTGGTGGGTCTGATGGCTGCTGGGCGTGACAGCAAGGTCGTCATGTCCTTATATAGAGGCAGCAAATTGAATGTTTATATAGTCCTCTATTTGCTGAGTAATTTTCAGGACCATTGGACCCATGGAACGATTTGAAACTGTCTGCATAGTTGTATCACCAATTCCTTAGTTCAAAAATGTATGCAGGTCCTTTTGAAAATAAAGCTATTTTCTAGAAGTCCTGAACAGCTGACTTTTGGATCTATGCAAAACAGACAAAATCTTCAGGCATGCAGTCTGCCATAGGACAGACTGTACAGCAGATACACAGTAGGGCAAATGGAATATACTATATACATATTTGATGCAGTTGTTAGTAGTCATGAAAATATGATGAAAAATTCTATGGTTGCCATCGCAGTACCAACCAGATGACAATCCATGAAGCCCTGTCTACCTCTTCTCTCTTCTTTATATTCTGTGCAGTAAAGCTCATATACAGAGCGGGGAGGGCCGTCTCATTTAGTCTGGTTTACACCAAGCTGGCTTGGAATGGCCCTAGATATGTAATGTGATATTAAATCATGTTGAAACAAATCCAAGGAACAATATATTGCTTTCCCTCATGGGATTTTACTCCAGTTTGCATTTAAACAGATGTCTCATTATCACCCATCTCTTGATCTGTCATGGAGTACAATAGCTGTTCTTTTTTATTTTACTATTCTGTAACTATTCTTCCACTTTCTCTCTGCTCCACTGTTCAGCCGCTGTGCTCCGGTCCTCTGGCGTGATATTTGATGTCCCATAAAATGATTTCCAAAATGATATTTATATTGTTATTTTTAAAATGATTCATCAATAATTTTCTATCCTGAAACTTGGCCATTTACTGGGAAAGTGAAAATGTGTACTTTTTGTACACAACTTTCCATGTTGTGTTTTAACTGCAGATATGTGGTAAGTGAGTGATATAAGAGCCTTGTGGGATGCTGAAAGAAATGACGCTGGAAAGAGGATGACAATAAACAACTGCAAATAAGTTGACATTTGGCATCAGCTTTTGGAGGTTTTTAAAGTACCTTCAATGCGATTTATGGTTTGTCAGTGGTTTCCCCTTGGTATTGTGTTTTTAGTCATTAAGTACAGTTAATCTATGATGTTAGATTTATTGAAGAAGGGGTTTTTGTTTATTGTGCTGTAGCTAGTGCTCCTTTTACAGTGGAGGGAGCACTCAGCAGAAACAAGCAACAAACTCTCTTGGAAATCTGCCATCAATATTAAATGATATCCATCCACTATCAGCGACAAAGTAAGCCACTCAGGAGCAGGCGTGCTTCGTATCTGGAGCTGTACCTTGAGTGCGTATGTTTTCTCTCCATGTTCAAAAGAAAAGTCTAACCCACAAAGACGAGTCTGGTTTGAGGCGGCAGTGAGAATCTCATCATAGGAACAGTCTTTCAGCTTGGAGAAGAAGTAACATACAGTAGGGTAGAGTGGTAGCCATTGGAGAAGTCCCTCCACCCTGTGTCCATCCTCCATTCTTCAGGCCCAGGATGACTACACAGAACTTTAACTATAAGAATATTTAAATTGCTTTAAGTAAATAAAATGTCTGTGATCCCATTACAACGATAACTAAAAACATCCAAAACGAGAACTATATTTTTGGTTCGATCTCAGAATGTTTTTTTGGATGCAGAGACAACCATAAAACATTTTCAACCAATCAAATGAAAGTTCTAAGAAAGAAGGTGGTGGGAGAATTTGGTAGATCACTGCTGTAATGCTTCATCTGCTGAGGAACTTATCACAGAAGTCTACAAAAATGTTGAAAAGACACATTACATATGGGCCGGGATCAGAAGAGCCCTTGGAATTAAATTGTGTTTGGTATTAGTAGTTACTTAGTAGTAGTAGTTATCTTTATGGCTATCGTTCTAGATGTGAAGGGGCTTTTACTGTATACAGTGGTAGCCATTGTTGAAGTCCCCCTCCCTGCATCTGTTCTTCATCATCCTGTGCTTTCCTGCTTCTCGTTGCTAGCCAGTTGGTAGCCACAGTGTATTGATGCATTGCATCTTTGTTAATTTTCTTGTTAAAACTTGCGTTCTAATTGCATTCTATGTGCTTTCCATCAGTCAGGATGTTCTTCTGAACATAAGGGATACTATAGCTGCTCATCACATATTTCTGGGATGTCTGTAGGAGGTGAATTATCTTCATCAGGAAAGCTGAAGGACTATAGACTCTCACCTCGAAACCCTCAGACTGTGTCAACCTTTATTCCTAAGGAGGACAAGTTTAGATAGGACGCCTTTTTGAATGTGCATCTCCTCCAAACTCTGCACTCATTTGGAGGTGCTCCCTGTGCGCTCCAAGTTCATGTCTCAACTTAAGCCACACTGCGCATTACATCTGTATTAGACAGAGAAAAAATCAGCAGCGCCTGCCTGGAGGAAAGTAATCAACCTGTTAAAGTTGCCCAGTGGCAGTGGGTAGCATTAACTACATCCTCATTTGGAATGGCCTCCTCATTCTCTTTTTCAAGAGCAAGCAGAGCAATCGCTCTCTTCCTCTTGCCCATTTTTATTTTCAATAACATTATCCACTGTATTGCTTCAGGTTAGCTAGCCAGCGCTAATTAGATAGTTGCATAGCAATGAGTATGATGTAACACTGCTTGCGTCCATTGAGCAGTTGCTCTCTCTGTTACTGGCAACGCTCACAGCTGCACTTTGTGTTTGAGCGTGAGAAAAAAGCGTCCTATCTGATCACGGCCTTAATGACTACAGGCCAGCAGCAAATTCATAATAACAGCCTTTGAGTGCCTGGTACTGCTCACACGGCTGATCCTCAACCTGCAGCAGGGTTCCTAGGACAGAGCTGTCAGTAGTTGCTGCAGTGAACATGGACCACCTGGACACTCTGAC